>NW_019268781.1:0-19437 GCF_002738365.1 Cucurbita moschata
AGTTCGGTGGAAATTAATTTCGAAGATGAAATTAAAGCGTTGATTTTGATGTCATCCTTACTCGAGTCATGGGATACTGTTGTTGCCGCAATCAGCAGTTCCCGAGGATCTGATAAACTGAAGTTTGGTGAAATTCAAGATGTAGTTCTCAGCGAAAGTATTCGCAAATGAGAAACTGGAGATTCATCAGGCAATGCTCTCAGTGTTGATCGAAGGGGAAGAAGTAAATCAAAAAGCTCAAACAAACATGGGCGATCAAAATCAAAGAATCGGGAAAAATCTTTAAACAAACCCAACGTAACGTGTTGGAGCTGTGGGGGAAGAGGACACTTTCGAACAAATTGTACAAAATTGAAGAAGAAACAGAATCATAAATCTAAAGATGATGATGATTCTATATATACAACAGAAGATGCTGAGGACGTTTTAATCCTTAGTGGGGACAGCCTAGCTGATTCCTGGATTTTGCATTCAGGTGCATCGTTCCATTCGTCTCCAAGTAAGGAATTGTTTCGAAATTTCAAATCAGGAAATTTCGGGAAGGTGTATCTTGCCGACAACAAAACTCTGGAGATTGAAGGGAAGGAAGATGTCTCCATGCAAACTCGAGCAGGAAATCAGTGGACATTACAAGATGTCAGATACATTCCAGGTCTCAAGAAGAACCTGATCTCTATTGGTCAGTTGGATAGCACAGGCTATGCAGCAGAGTTTAGAAAGAGTTCATGGAAGATTGTGAAGGGCGCCATGGTTGTTGCATGTGGCACAAAATCCAGAATCTTATGCACTACTACAGAGTGTATAAACATGACTGTTGCTGCTGAGAGTGCTTCCAATTCAAGTCTATGGTACAATAGACTTGGACATATGAGCGTCAAAGGAATGAAGATGCTGACTGCGAAAGGAGCTTTAGAAGGCTTAAAATCTGTTGATATGGGCCTTTGTGAGAGCTGTGTTATGGGAAAAAAGAAACGAGTTAGTTTCACAAAGGCTGCCAGAGAACCGAAGAAAGTGCGGTTGGAAATGGTCCATACAGACATCTGGGGACCATCTCCAGTTTCATCACTCGGTGGATCAAGGTACTACGTCACCTTCATCGATGACTTCAGTAGGAAGGTATGGGTTTACTTTCTGAAACACAAGTCAGATGTGTTCACCACCTTCAAGAAGTGGAAAGCTGAAGTTGAAAATCAGACCGGCTTGAAGATCAAATGCCTGAGGTCTGACAATGGTGGAGAGCACAACAAATCAGAGTTTATAACATTTTGTGCAGCTGAGGGAATTAGATTAATAAGAACAATTCCCGGTAAGGCAAAACAAAATGGCATTGCAGAAAGGATGAACAGAACATTGAATGAGCGAGCAAGAAGCATGAGGATTCATTCTGGACTACCAAAGACATTCTGGGCTGATGCTGTGAACACAGCAGCATATTTGAATAATAGAGGGCCGTCAGTATCCTTGAAGTTCAAATTGCCCGAAGAAGTATGGACATGAAAAGAACTCAAGTACTCTCACTTGAGAACTTTTGGTTGTACAACGTATGTTCATGTTGATCCAAGGAAGAGAGATAAGCTTGATGCTAAAGCTGTGAAATGCTACTTCATAGGCTATGGCTCTGACATATTCGGGTATAGGTTTTGGGATGAGAAAAATATGAAAATCCTAAGACACTGCGATGTGACCTTTGATGAAAATGTCATGTACAAGGACAGAGAGAAGATAAACCCTGAGACTACAAAGAAAGTGGGAGTTGAACTTGAGTGGTAGAAAAATTCACGCAGTGATGTTACAATAGAAGCTCAAGAAACTCCTGATCCTATTGCTGAAGAACCAGACGTGGAGCAAGTTGCACCTGAGCAAGTGTTGAGAAGATCATCCAAAACTACCACAGCACCAGATAGATATTCAGCCTCATTGCATTATCTTTTGCTGACTGACGAAGGAGAACCAGAGTCCTTTGATGAGGCTTTACAAGTGAAGATTCAACCAAGTGGGAGCAAGCCATGGATGATGAGATGAGCTCACTTGAAAAGAATAATACGTAGGTGTTGACTGAGTTGCCTACACGAAAGAGAGCTTTGTTGAACAAATGGGTGTTCAGAATCAAAGTTGAACCAGATGGCAGAAGGAGGTTTAAGGCTCGGTTAGTAGTTAAAGGATATTCACAAAGAAAAGGCATTGATTATGCCGAGATCTTTTCTCTAGTGGTGAAATTAACTACTATCCGAATTCTGCTGAGTATTGTTGCATCGGAGAATTTTCACCTTGAGCAAATGGATGTAAAAACGGCGTTTTTACATGGAGATCTAGATGAGGAGATCTATATGCAACATTGAGCAAATGGATGTAAAAACGGCGTTTTTACATGGAGATCTAGATGAGGAGATCTATATGCAACAACCAGAAGGTGGATGTAAAAACGGCGTTTTTACATGGAGATCTAGATGAGGAGATCTATATGCAACAACCAGAAGGGTTTGCAGCTCCAAGCAAGGAGCACACCGTGTGTAAGCTCAATAAGAGCTTGTATGGACTGAAACAAGCACCGAGACAATGGTACAAGAAGTTTGACTCCTTCATGAGCAAGAGTGATTTTCATAGAAGTGAAAAGGATCAGTGTTGCTACCTCAAGAAATACACTGATTCTTATGTGTTTCTACTCCTGTATGTGGATGATATACTAATTGCTGGATCAAGTATGAGGGAGATAAACCACCTGAAGGCAAGCTTGTCTTCAGTATTTGAGATGAAAGATTTAGGTGCAACGAAGCAGATCCTTGGGATGAGGATTTCTCGAGATAGATCTGTTGGCACATTAAATCTATCCCAAGAGCAATACATTGAGAAGGTGTTGTCCAAATTCAAGATGAATAATGCTAAACCCAAGACTACCCCCTTGGCAAATCATACTAAATTTTCAAAGGGGCAATCTCCCAAGACAGTTGAGGAACGTGAGCACATGGCATCAGTGTTAGGTTATGGAGCCTGATGCTTATTTATAGCTTGGTCAGCGGTTATATCTGGTAAAGCTATATTTGGTAAAGCAATATATGGTAAATAGCTATATATAGTAGATGGCTAAATCTTGTAAAGCTATATAGAGTAAACTAAACCATATATATATCTCGTCTGGTAGAGCTTTGAAAATGTACTTTCTATTCTTTGTACTCTCTCTTGTTGTACATACCTGAAGTCATCAATAAAAAAAAAAAAAAATCTTTTTAGCTAGAGTTCTCCTTGCAATTTTCTCTATCCTGTTCTTTGTGTTCATCTAGATTGAGCGTGTGCGTTGTTGTGCGATCCTAACAACTGGTATCAGAGATAACGACTCATATCGATCCCAACAACTAGTATCAGAGCTAACGATTGGTATCGATCCCAACAACTGGTATCAGAGCCAAGCGGAAGTTAGAGCCAGGCGGAAATCAGAGCTAGGCAAAATTCACCACGATCTGTGAAGATGGAAAGTTCAAAGATTGGAATTGAGAAGTTCGATGGATCCGATTTCGGTTTCTAGAAGATGCAAATTGAAGATTATCAGTACCAGAAAGATCTTCACGAACCTCTATTGGGGGTGAAGCCGGATACCATGACCACAGAACAGTGGAAGCTCAAGGATCGCCAAGCCTTGGGGCTGATCCGGTTGACGCTATCAAGAAACGTGGCGTTCAACATTATTAAGGAGAAGACAACGTCAGGTCTGTTGAAGACGCTGTCGAATATGTACAAAAAACCGTCGGCTATGAACAAGGTGTATTTGATGCGGAGATTGTTATGAGTCCTTGTGAGAACTGCGTTACGAGCAAACATAAACGAGTTAGCTTCACAAAGACTGTTAGAGAATTGAAGAAAAGTACCGGAAGCGTCGCTAAAACTATAGAGGAGGTTGCGTCGGCCGAAAGCGTCGCTGAAACTCCAGAGGGGGTTGAATCGACTGGAAGCGTCGCTAAAACTTTAGAGGGGGTTGCGTCGGTCAGAAGCGTTGCTAAAAATCCAGAGGGGGTTACATCAGCTGGAAGCGTCGCTGAAACTCTAGAGGGGGTTGCGTCGGCCGGAAGCGTCGCTAAAACTCTAAAGGGGGTTGCATCGGCCGGAAGCGTCGCAGAAACTCCAGACGAGGTTGCGTCGGCCGGAAGCATCGCTGAAACTCTGGAGGGGAATGCATCGGCAAGAAGCGTCGCTGAAACTCCAGAGGGGGTTGCGTCGGCCGAAAGCGTCGTTGAAACTCCAGAGGGGGTTGCGTCGGCAGGAAGCGTCGCTGAAACTCTAGAAGGGGTTACGTCGGCTGGAAGCGTCGCTGAAACTCGAGAAGGGGTTGCGTCGGCCGGAAGCGTCGTTGAAACTCCAGAGGGGGTTGCGTCGGCCGGAAGCGTCGCTAAAACTCTAAAGGGGGTTGCATCGGCCGGAAGCGTCGCTGAAACTCTAGAGAGGGTTGTACCGGTCGGAAGCGTCGCTGAAACTCTAGAGGGGGTTGCGTCGGCCGGAAGCGTCGCTAAAACTCTAAAGGGGGTTGCATCGGCCGGAAGCGTCGCTGAAACTCTAGAGAGGGTTGTACCGGTCGGAAGCGTCGCTGAAACTCTAGAGGGGGTTGCGTCGGCCGGAAGCGTCGCTAAAACTCTAAAGGGGGTTGCATCGGCCGGAAGCGTCGCTGAAACTCTAGAGAGGGTTGTACCGGTCGGAAGCGTCGCTGAAACTCTAGAGGGGGTTGCGTCGGCCGGAAGCGTCGCTAAAACTCTAAAGGGGGTTGCATCGGCCGGAAGCGTCGCTGAAACTCTAGAGAGGGTTGTACCGGTCGGAAGCGTCGCTGAAACTCTAGAGGGGGTTGCGTCGGCCGGAAGCGTCGCTAAAACTCTAAAGGGGGTTGCATCGGCCGGAAGCGTCGCTGAAACTCTAGAGAGGGTTGTACCGGTCGGAAGCGTCGCTGAAACTCTAGAGGGGGTTGCGTCGGCCGGAAGCGTCGCTAAAACTCTAAAGGGGGTTGCATCGGCCGGAAGCGTCGCTGAAACTCTAGAGAGGGTTGTACCGGTCGGAAGCGTCGCTGAAACTCTAGAGGGGGTTGCGTCGGCCGGAAGCGTCGCTAAAACTCTAAAGGGGGTTGCATCGGCCGGAAGCGTCGCTGAAACTCTAGAGAGGGTTGTACCGGTCGGAAGCGTCGCTGAAACTCTAGAGGGGGTTGCGTCGGCCGGAAGCGTCGCTAAAACTCTAAAGGGGGTTGCATCGGCCGGAAGCGTCGCTGAAACTCTAGAGAGGGTTGTACCGGTCGGAAGCGTCGCTGAAACTCTAGAGGGGGTTGCGTCGGCCGGAAGCGTCGCTAAAACTCTAAAGGGGGTTGCATCGGCCGGAAGCGTCGCTGAAACTCTAGAGAGGGTTGTACCGGTCGGAAGCGTCGCTGAAACTCTAGAGGGGGTTGCGTCGGCCGGAAGCGTCGCTAAAACTCTAAAGGGGGTTGCATCGGCCGGAAGCGTCGCTGAAACTCTAGAGAGGGTTGTACCGGTCGGAAGCGTCGCTGAAACTCTAGAGGGGGTTGCGTCGGCCGGAAGCGTCGCTAAAACTCTAAAGGGGGTTGCATCGGCCGGAAGCGTCGCTGAAACTCTAGAGAGGGTTGTACCGGTCGGAAGCGTCGCTGAAACTCTAGAGGGGGTTGCGTCGGCCGGAAGCGTCGCTAAAACTCTAAAGGGGGTTGCATCGGCCGGAAGCGTCGCTGAAACTCTAGAGAGGGTTGTACCGGTCGGAAGCGTCGCTGAAACTCTAGAGGGGGTTGCGTCGGCCGGAAGCGTCGCTAAAACTCTAAAGGGGGTTGCATCGGCCGGAAGCGTCGCTGAAACTCTAGAGAGGGTTGTACCGGTCGGAAGCGTCGCTGAAACTCTAGAGGGGGTTGCGTCGGCCGGAAGCGTCGCTAAAACTCTAAAGGGGGTTGCATCGGCCGGAAGCGTCGCTGAAACTCTAGAGAGGGTTGTACCGGTCGGAAGCGTCGCTGAAACTCTAGAGGGGGTTGCGTCGGCCGGAAGCGTCGCTAAAACTCTAAAGGGGGTTGCATCGGCCGGAAGCGTCGCTGAAACTCTAGAGAGGGTTGTACCGGTCGGAAGCGTCGCTGAAACTCTAGAGGGGGTTGCGTCGGCCGGAAGCGTCGCTAAAACTCTAAAGGGGGTTGCATCGGCCGGAAGCGTCGCTGAAACTCTAGAGAGGGTTGTACCGGTCGGAAGCGTCGCTGAAACTCTAGAGGGGGTTGCGTCGGCCGGAAGCGTCGCTAAAACTCTAAAGGGGGTTGCATCGGCCGGAAGCGTCGCTGAAACTCTAGAGAGGGTTGTACCGGTCGGAAGCGTCGCTGAAACTCTAGAGGGGGTTGCGTCGGCCGGAAGCGTCGCTAAAACTCTAAAGGGGGTTGCATCGGCCGGAAGCGTCGCTGAAACTCTAGAGAGGGTTGTACCGGTCGGAAGCGTCGCTGAAACTCTAGAGGGGGTTGCGTCGGCCGGAAGCGTCGCTAAAACTCTAAAGGGGGTTGCATCGGCCGGAAGCGTCGCTGAAACTCTAGAGAGGGTTGTACCGGTCGGAAGCGTCGCTGAAACTCTAGAGGGGGTTGCGTCGGCCGGAAGCGTCGCTAAAACTCTAAAGGGGGTTGCATCGGCCGGAAGCGTCGCTGAAACTCTAGAGAGGGTTGTACCGGTCGGAAGCGTCGCTGAAACTCTAGAGGGGGTTGCGTCGGCCGGAAGCGTCGCTAAAACTCTAAAGGGGGTTGCATCGGCCGGAAGCGTCGCTGAAACTCTAGAGAGGGTTGTACCGGTCGGAAGCGTCGCTGAAACTCTAGAGGGGGTTGCGTCGGCCGGAAGCGTCGCTAAAACTCTAAAGGGGGTTGCATCGGCCGGAAGCGTCGCTGAAACTCTAGAGAGGGTTGTACCGGTCGGAAGCGTCGCTGAAACTCTAGAGGGGGTTGCGTCGGCCGGAAGCGTCGCTAAAACTCTAAAGGGGGTTGCATCGGCCGGAAGCGTCGCAGAAACTCCAGACGAGGTTGCGTCGGCCGGAAGCATCGCTGAAACTCTGGAGGGGAATGCATCGGCAAGAAGCGTCGCTGAAACTCTAGAGGGGGTTGCGTCGGCCGAAAGCGTCGTTGAAACTCCAGAGGGGGTTGCGTCGGCAGGAAGCGTCGCTGAAACTCTAGAAGGGGTTACGTCGGCTGGAAGCGTCGCTGAAACTCGAGAAGGAGTTGCGTCGGCCGGAAGCGTCGTTGAAACTCCAGAGGGGGTTGCGTCGGCCGGAAGCGTCGCTGAAACTCTAGAGGGGGTTGCGTCGGCTCGAAGCGTCTCTGAAACTTCAGAGGGGGTTGCGTCGGCCAGAAGCGTCGCTGAAACTCCAGAGGGGGTAACGTCGGCCAGAAGCGTCGCTGAAACTCCAAAACGGGTTGCGTCGACCGGAAGCGTCGCTAAAGCTCTAGAGGGGGTTGCGTCGGCCGGAAGCGTTGCTAAAACTCCAGAGGGGGTTGCGTCGACCGAAAGCGTCGCTGAAACTTCAGAGGGGGTTGCATCAGCCGAAAGCGTCGCTAAAACTCCAGACGGGATTGCGTCGGCCAGAAGTGTCACTAAAACTTCAGAGGGGGTTGGGTCGACCGAAAGTGTCGCTGAAACTTTAGAGGGGTTGCGTTAGTCGGAAGCGTCGCTGAAACTCTATAGGGGGTTGCGTCGGCCGGAAGCGTCGCTAAAACTCCAAAAGGGGTTGCATCGGCCGGAAGCGTCGCTGAAACTCTAGAGAGGGTTGTACCGGTCGGAAGCGTCGCTGAAACTCTAGAGGGGGTTGCGTCGACTGGAAGCGTCGCTGAAACTCCAGAGGGGGTTGCGTCGGTCGAAAGCGTCGCTGAAACTTCAGAGGGGGTTGCATCGGCCGAAAGCGTCGCTGAAACTCCAGAGGGGGTTGCATCGGCCGGAAGCATCACTAAAACTCCAGAGGGGGTTGCGTCGGCCGGAAGTGTTGTTGAAACTTTAGAGGGGTTGCGTCGGTCGGAAGTGTCGCTGAAACTCTAGAGGGGGTTGTGTCGGCCGGAAGCGTCGCTGAAACTCCAAAAGGGGTTGCATCGGCCGGAAGCGTTACTGAAACTCCAGAGGGGGTTACGTCGGCCGGAAGCGTCGCTGAAACTTGAGAGGCGGTTGCGTCGGCTGGCAGCATCGCTGAAACTCTAGAGGGGGGTTGCGTCGGCCGGAAGCGTCGCTGAATCTCCAGAGGATGGTTGCGTCGGCCGGAAGCATCGCTGAAACTCCAGAGGGGGGTTGCGTCGGTCGGAAGCATCGCTGAATCTCCAGAGGGTGGTTGCGTCGGCTGGAAGCATCGCTGAAACTCTAGACGGGGTTGCGTCGGCTGGAAGCATCGCTGAAACTCTAGAGGGGGGTTGCGTCGGCCGGAAGCATCGCTGAAACTTCGGAGGGGGTTGCGTAGGCTAGAAGCGTTGCTAAAACTCCAGAGGGGGTTGCATCGGCCGGAAGCATCACTGAAAATCCAGTGAGAGTTGCGTCGGCTGGAAGCGTCGCTGAAACTCTTGAGAGGGTTGCGTCGGTCGAAAGCGTGCTGAAACTCCAGATGGGGGTTGCGTCGGCCGGAAGCGTCGCTGAAACTCTAGAGGGGGTTGCGTCGGCCGACAGCGTTGCTGAAACTCTAGAGGGGGTTGCGTCGGCTGGAAGCATTGCGGAAACTCCAGAGGGGGGTTGCGTCGGCTGGAAGCGTCGCTAAAACTCCAGAGGGAGTTGCGTCGGCCGGAAGCATCGCTGAAAATCAAGAGGGGGTTGCGTCAACTGGAAGCATCGCTGAAACTCTAGTGGTGGTTGCGTCGCTGAAACTCCGGACGGGGTTGCGTCGACTGGAAGCATCGTTGAAACTCCAGAGGGGGTTGCGTCGGTCAAAAGCGTCGCTGAAACTCCGGTGGGGGTTGCGTCGGTCAGAAGTGTCGCTGAAACTCCGGAGGGGGTTGCGTCGGTCGGAAGCGTTGCTGAAAATCCAGATGGGGTTGCGTCGATCGTAAGCGTCACTGAAACTCCAGAGGGTGGTTGCGTCGGTCGAAAGCGTCGCTGAAACTCTAGAGGGGGTTGCGTCGATAGGAAGCGTCGCTGAAACGCCAGTGGGGGTTGCGTCGGTCGGAAGCGTCACTAAAACTCTAGAGGGGGTTACGTCGGCCGGAAGCGTCGCTAAAACTCTAGAGGGTGTTGCGTCGGCCGGAAGCGTCGCTGAAACTCTAGAGGGGGTTGTGTCGGCCGGAAGCGTTGCTGAAACTCCTGAGGGGGTTAAGTCGGCCAAAAGCGTCGCTGGAACAACAGAGGAGGTTGCGTCGGCCGAAAGCGTCGCTGAAACTCCAGAGGGGGTTGCGTCGGCCGGATGCGTCGCTGAAACTTCAGAGGACAGGACTATTACTGATGAACCTTGTTCCGTGTGAGTTATTCCAAGAAAGATGAATGAGACAGAACAGGATAGGACTATTACTGATTAACCGGAAGGGAAGTCCAGACGAAAGAAAGATGAATGAATCGAGTTTACAATCTTTGACTAAAAGGAAAGAAAGAAAGAAAGAAAGAAAGAAAGAAAGAAGGGATACAAGACGAATAGAAAGACTCCCGATGCATTTTCCTTCACTCCGGCGCATTCCTTCACCTGTAGGTCTCACTCGCTCCTTCCCCTGTTGGCCGCTGCTGCAGCTAATTCATTTACTCTGTCCTTGCCTGAACAGTAAAGAAAGACGAGACTCCTTATTTGATGAATTATCCTGATCCTACGGCTTGAACTCCTTATCTGCTTGCTTTTCCAAACTCAACTCAAGAGGAAAGAAAGCTTAATGAGAATGATTTCACTCCTCGGTAAACTACTGAACGAGATGGAACTGTAAAGCGGCTGGCTGAGCCCGGAACCCTGCCCCTCTATTTATTCCCTGACCAAAGAAACACCTACTCATTCAATCAAAGTGTATAGTGAAACCGGAACTGGAAGGAAAGACGAAAGAGGAATTGATACGATAAGGAATCAACTACAAGGGGGTAAGATTCGGATTACCTTGTAGATCGAATATCTCAAGCCAAGAACACTTTGTTTGAGATTCGAATCACTCCAGAAGCAAGATCGATCATGTCTAGCTTCAATGATTCTTGTTGATCAAATATCTCAANAAATCATACTAAATTTTCAAAGGGGCAATCTCCCAAGACAGTTGAGGAACGTGAGCACATGGCATCAGTGTTAGGTTATGGAGCCTGATGCTTATTTATAGCTTGGTCAGCGGTTATATCTGGTAAAGCTATATTTGGTAAAGCAATATATGGTAAATAGCTATATATAGTAGATGGCTAAATCTTGTAAAGCTATATAGAGTAAACTAAACCATATATATATCTCGTCTGGTAGAGCTTTGAAAATGTACTTTCTATTCTTTGTACTCTCTCTTGTTGTACATACCTGAAGTCATCAATAAAAAAAAAAAAAAATCTTTTTAGCTAGAGTTCTCCTTGCAATTTTCTCTATCCTGTTCTTTGTGTTCATCTAGATTGAGCGTGTGCGTTGTTGTGCGATCCTAACAACTGGTATCAGAGATAACGACTCATATCGATCCCAACAACTAGTATCAGAGCTAACGATTGGTATCGATCCCAACAACTGGTATCAGAGCCAAGCGGAAGTTAGAGCCAGGCGGAAATCAGAGCTAGGCAAAATTCACCACGATCTGTGAAGATGGAAAGTTCAAAGATTGGAATTGAGAAGTTCGATGGATCCGATTTCGGTTTCTAGAAGATGCAAATTGAAGATTATCAGTACCAGAAAGATCTTCACGAACCTCTATTGGGGGTGAAGCCGGATACCATGACCACAGAACAGTGGAAGCTCAAGGATCGCCAAGCCTTGGGGCTGATCCGGTTGACGCTATCAAGAAACGTGGCGTTCAACATTATTAAGGAGAAGACAACGTCAGGTCTGTTGAAGACGCTGTCGAATATGTACAAAAAACCGTCGGCTATGAACAAGGTGTATTTGATGCGGAGATTGTTATGAGTCCTTGTGAGAACTGCGTTACGAGCAAACATAAACGAGTTAGCTTCACAAAGACTGTTAGAGAATTGAAGAAAAGTACCGGAAGCGTCGCTAAAACTATAGAGGAGGTTGCGTCGGCCGAAAGCGTCGCTGAAACTCCAGAGGGGGTTGAATCGACTGGAAGCGTCGCTAAAACTTTAGAGGGGGTTGCGTCGGTCAGAAGCGTTGCTAAAAATCCAGAGGGGGTTACATCAGCTGGAAGCGTCGCTGAAACTCTAGAGGGGGTTGCGTCGGCCGGAAGCGTCGCTAAAACTCTAAAGGGGGTTGCATCGGCCGGAAGCGTCGCAGAAACTCCAGACGAGGTTGCGTCGGCCGGAAGCATCGCTGAAACTCTGGAGGGGAATGCATCGGCAAGAAGCGTCGCTGAAACTCTAGAGGGGGTTGCGTCGGCCGAAAGCGTCGTTGAAACTCCAGAGGGGGTTGCGTCGGCAGGAAGCGTCGCTGAAACTCTAGAAGGGGTTACGTCGGCTGGAAGCGTCGCTGAAACTCGAGAAGGAGTTGCGTCGGCCGGAAGCGTCGTTGAAACTCCAGAGGGGGTTGCGTCGGCCGGAAGCGTCGCTGAAACTCTAGAGGGGGTTGCGTCGGCTCGAAGCGTCTCTGAAACTTCAGAGGGGGTTGCGTCGGCCAGAAGCGTCGCTGAAACTCCAGAGGGGGTAACGTCGGCCAGAAGCGTCGCTGAAACTCCAAAACGGGTTGCGTCGACCGGAAGCGTCGCTAAAGCTCTAGAGGGGGTTGCGTCGGCCGGAAGCGTTGCTAAAACTCCAGAGGGGGTTGCGTTGACCGAAAGCGTCGCTGAAACTTCAGAGGGGGTTGCATCAGCCGAAAGCGTCGCTAAAACTCCAGACGGGATTGCGTCGGCCAGAAGTGTCACTAAAACTTCAGAGGGGGTTGGGTCGACCGAAAGTGTCGCTGAAACTTTAGAGGGGTTGCGTTAGTCGGAAGCGTCGCTGAAACTCTATAGGGGGTTGCGTCGGCCGGAAGCGTCGCTAAAACTCCAAAAGGGGTTGCATCGGCCGGAAGCGTCGCTGAAACTCTAGAGAGGGTTGTACCGGTCGGAAGCGTCGCTGAAACTCTAGAGGGGGTTGCGTCGACTGGAAGCGTCGCTGAAACTCCAGAGGGGGTTGCGTCGGTCGAAAGCGTCGCTGAAACTTCAGAGGGGGTTGCATCGGCCGAAAGCGTCGCTGAAACTCCAGAGGGGGTTGCATCGGCCGGAAGCATCACTAAAACTCCAGAGGGGGTTGCGTCGGCCGGAAGTGTTGTTGAAACTTTAGAGGGGTTGCGTCGGTCGGAAGTGTCGCTGAAACTCTAGAGGGGGTTGTGTCGGCCGGAAGCGTCGCTGAAACTCCAAAAGGGGTTGCATCGGCCGGAAGCGTTACTGAAACTCCAGAGGGGGTTACGTCGGCCGGAAGCGTCGCTGAAACTTGAGAGGCGGTTGCGTCGGCTGGCAGCATCGCTGAAACTCTAGAGGGGGGTTGCGTCGGCCGGAAGCGTCGCTGAATCTCCAGAGGATGGTTGCGTCGGCCGGAAGCATCGCTGAAACTCCAGAGGGGGGTTGCGTCGGTCGGAAGCATCGCTGAATCTCCAGAGGGTGGTTGCGTCGGCTGGAAGCATCGCTGAAACTCTAGACGGGGTTGCGTCGGCTGGAAGCATCGCTGAAACTCTAGAGGGGGGTTGCGTCGGCCGGAAGCATCGCTGAAACTTCGGAGGGGGTTGCGTAGGCTAGAAGCGTTGCTAAAACTCCAGAGGGGGTTGCATCGGCCGGAAGCATCACTGAAAATCCAGTGAGAGTTGCGTCGGCTGGAAGCGTCGCTGAAACTCTTGAGAGGGTTGCGTCGGTCGAAAGCGTGCTGAAACTCCAGAGGGGGTTGCGTCGGCCGGAAGCGTCGCTGAAACTCTAGAGGGGGTTGCGTCGGCCGACAGCGTTGCTGAAACTCTAGAGGGGGTTGCGTCGGCTGGAAGCATTGCGGAAACTCCAGAGGGGGGTTGCGTCGGCTGGAAGCGTCGCTAAAACTCCAGAGGGAGTTGCGTCGGCCGGAAGCATCGCTGAAAATCAAGAGGGGGTTGCGTCAACTGGAAGCATCGCTGAAACTCTAGTGGTGGTTGCGTCGCTGAAACTCCGGACGGGGTTGCGTCGACTGGAAGCATCGTTGAAACTCCAGAGGGGGTTGCGTCGGTCAAAAGCGTCGCTGAAACTCCGGTGGGGGTTGCGTCGGTCAGAAGTGTCGCTGAAACTCCGGAGGGGGTTGCGTCGGTCGGAAGCGTTGCTGAAAATCCAGATGGGGTTGCGTCGATCGTAAGCGTCACTGAAACTCCAGAGGGTGGTTGCGTCGGTCGAAAGCGTCGCTGAAACTCTAGAGGGGGTTGCGTCGATAGGAAGCGTCGCTGAAACGCCAGTGGGGGTTGCGTCGGTCGGAAGCGTCACTAAAACTCTAGAGGGGGTTACGTCGGCCGGAAGCGTCGCTAAAACTCTAGAGGGTGTTGCGTCGGCCGGAAGCGTCGCTGAAACTCTAGAGGGGGTTGTGTCGGCCGGAAGCGTTGCTGAAACTCCTGAGGGGGTTAAGTCGGCCAAAAGCGTCGCTGGAACAACAGAGGAGGTTGCGTCGGCCGAAAGCGTCGCTGAAACTCCAGAGGGGGTTGCGTCGGCCGGATGCGTCGCTGAAACTTCAGAGGACAGGACTATTACTGATGAACCTTGTTCCGTGTGAGTTATTCCAAGAAAGATGAATGAGACAGAACAGGATAGGACTATTACTGATTAACCGGAAGGGAAGTCCAGACGAAAGAAAGATGAATGAATCGAGTTTACAATCTTTGACTAAAAGGAAAGAAAGAAAGAAAGAAAGAAAGAAAGAAAGAAGGGATACAAGACGAATAGAAAGACTCCCGATGCATTTTCCTTCACTCCGGCGCATTCCTTCACCTGTAGGTCTCACTCGCTCCTTCCCCTGTTGGCCGCTGCTGCAGCTAATTCATTTACTCTGTCCTTGCCTGAACAGTAAAGAAAGACGAGACTCCTTATTTGATGAATTATCCTGATCCTACGGCTTGAACTCCTTATCTGCTTGCTTTTCCAAACTCAACTCAAGAGGAAAGAAAGCTTAATGAGAATGATTTCACTCCTCGGTAAACTACTGAACGAGATGGAACTGTAAAGCGGCTGGCTGAGCCCGGAACCCTGCCCCTCTATTTATTCCCTGACCAAAGAAACACCTACTCATTCAATCAAAGTGTATAGTGAAACCGGAACTGGAAGGAAAGACGAAAGAGGAATTGATACGATAAGGAATCAACTACAAGGGGGTAAGATTCGGATTACCTTGTAGATCGAATATCTCAAGCCAAGAACACTTTGTTTGAGATTCGAATCACTCCAGAAGCAAGATCGATCATGTCTAGCTTCAATGATTCTTGTTGATCAAATATCTCAAACACTTGTTTGAGATTCGAATCACTCCACAAGCAAGATTGATCATGTCGAGTTTGAATGATTCTACATGCAATCTAAACTACATAGAATTGCAAACAAACTTAGCCATTGGCTAAAGAAAGCACAAATGCTTCTTTTACTATATTTTCCAAGTCTACCTTACAAATACAACATACATGGCTTTATATAGCCTCAAAATGAAACTATTAAAGGCATTTCAAAAGTGGTAACATTCACACTTTATGGCCATAATTAGCCATTATGTAAATGTAACCGAAATTAAATAAAAAGTCTTAAAATATAAAAACTCTAAATTACTCTAAATTATAACCCACCCAAAATTTACAACAATCGAACTTTATTCTTCTTCAATGTAGCATGAATTGAAACATCTTTTTGATAATTTTGACAACCTTTTCTTCACATCTTCATTGAAGTATATTGTATGATTGATGTCTCTTGGTTCATATCAGGAATTCTTTAACTGATCTTGATCCTGAACCTTAGCAGCAGCTTCAATCAAATCTTTTGTATCCTATATAGGGGTAGAACATTAAAAGACATTTTTCCCTAATAGCAGCAGCAAAAAGAAAATAAATTCTATCCCCATATAACTGTAAAAGTTCGAAAGAGCTTTTTCACTAATAGCGGGAGCTGAAAGAAAAGAAATTCTATTCAACATAGGGGTAAAACATTAAAAGACCTTTTTCCCTCGGAAAAGCTGTTTCAAGAAAATAAATTCTATCCAGCATAGGGGTAAAATATTAAAATCCCAGTCAAATGGGCCGAGGTAATTAAGAAGTCAATCCTCAAGATTCATTCAACTGTAAACACGACTTATGAATTCATTCGAGTTCACTATCAGGAAAGACTATCGATGAATGAGAGTTAACTTTCAGTCAATCCTCAACTCTCTCTTCATTCTATCTGTATCTTATTTTTTAGGATAAAATCTAGTAAAGGTAATTAAGAAGTCAATCCTGAAGATGAATGAGAGTTCACTGTCAATCAATCCTCAACTCTCCATTCTATCTTTACCCTATTTTTGGGGCTATTTTCCTTCATTTCACTCTTTCACTCTCCGGTAAACACTCAAAAAACTAGAATGATCCTATCCTCTGTCTATTTTTAGGGATAAAAGTCTATCTTCTACCTTTTTTTTTTATTTTTATTAAAATCGAGGTCAAATGGGCCTAGGTAATTAATAAGTCAATCCTCAACTCCTTATTAATTCTACTTCTTTCACTCTTTCTCCTTAGCTACTTATTCATTCTCCTTCTTTCACTCATTTACTCGTTCTCTGCTCTTTCCTTTTCCTTCTTTCACTTTCACTGGGTAAAGCATATTTATTCACTATCTCTTTTCTTTCACCACTCCTTTTCTTCTATAAATAGGTGTGGGCTCTTCCTTATTAACTTATTAATGTGTTCTCAGCCTGGACTCTAAGTGACTTTCTTCCTTCTTTGTTTAAGGGGCCAGTCCGGATGCTCGTACATGAAAAAGGGCTTTTGATATGAACCAAGAGACATCAATCAGGTATTTCAAAAGTTGTAACATTCCTACTTTATGGCCATAATTAGCCATTTTGTAAATGTAACCGAAATTAAATAACAAGTCTTAAAATACAATAACTCTAAATTACTCTAAATTGTAACCCACCCAAAATTTACAACAATCAAACTTCATTCTTCTTCAATGTAGCATGAATTGAAACATCTTTTTGATAATTTTGACAACCTTTTCTTCACATCTTCATTGAAGTATATTGTATGATTGATGTCTCTTGGTTCATATCAGCTTTGATTTACTCACTTCTATTTAATAGAGCCAATCTCTGCGTGCCAAGATATCTACTTTGTCATTGGTAAGTCAGGCTTAAGTCGACGAAAAAGCTAGGAAAGGGGATCATATAGCTAGGGTTGCCCTCGAGGCTAGCTACTGGCTTTATACTTTTGTACTCCTCTCTTAACTGTGGAGTTGAGACTCTCTATTATGGCAGGCTAGGTTACCTCTCTCTCTATCTCTATCTCTATCTCTAAGAGGGATTTCTAAGGAAACAGGAATGCATTCTTGACTAGCAAGAGAAAGAAAGGTCCTCATGTTATAAGATTTATAAAGCAAAGAAAGGGCCCATCATACTCTTTGAATCTTTGACTAAGCGCGTTCCTCGAGTACCATTTGCTAACTACACGGCTAACGCAACTGGTAACCGTTGACTGCTTCTTCTCTTGTCTTTAACTAGTAAGGTCTAACTCTCTTTCTTTTTCTTTATTAATTCTTGGCTGGCTCGTAGGTCAGAAGGATAAGGTCAGTGCGCAATCCTAAAGAAGTAGCTCGACATTCCGCTAATAGTGGAGATTGACTTAGATAGGCTAGGGTCGACATTCCGCTTGACATTCATGTAAGGAACTTCCCAGCCAGCGAAAAGAAGAGATGAGTTTGTTTCCAGGCTTAGAGGAGAATCCCCAAAGAGGACTGGCTCAATCGATTGAAGGATAGAGCGGAGCATCTAAGCGAGTAAAAGGGGCTTAACTTGGGATGCCCAGGCATGGGCTTGACAGCGAAACCTGATAGTTAGAAGACAGTCGGATTAGTTAGTATGAAGATTCCTTTTCTACCAGTCCAGGGAATTAGCTTGATGTGCTTGAAGACGGCCAACTTCTTCCATACAAGAGAAAATCTCTTGGAAGAGAGTTCCCCGCTTTCACGGCGAAAAACAGAACAAGAGCCAGCCTTCCAACCTGTCCATTTAAGAAATGATATTTATATCAATATGGTTCGCATCGTACCGGAGTATCCCATCTTTGCTTTGAGAGCAAGGCCCAAAAAACAGCACTCTCATCCAATCCAAGATGAGACAAAGTAAATAGGAAACACCAACCCAGAAAAAGGAATTTCTCCTCTTCTGACTGCCCGCACAACCATACCTGATTTTCGGTGGGAAATGAAATAGAAATTCTCTTTATCCTCGCGCTCTCTTATGTTTCTTGTAGTCATCGCCGGACCGAAACTCTTCCCCCTAAATCCTTTCTATTGCTGGTTTCGAGCTACTCGCAACTATATTGACAAAAGTCCAGTTGACGTAGCATAGGTGGAATAATATCTTTCTTCCCCATCCCTATTGGAATGAATATTCATGCTTAAATAGTCCTTTCCCGAGACCAAGGAGAGAAAGTGATCCCTGTCTCTGCTGCTCTCTCTCTCCTTTTCATTGCCTGAAAACTTCAAAGTCTGCTCCTCTTTCCCCCCGGCACCCATTGAATTTGCACCCTAGAACATCTCTACTTTTTCACTCCCAAAAAGCAGCCTTAGCCTGATTCTTCTATACGAGATACCACCAGACTCTATCTCACTTTCACTTCTGATGAAGAAAATAGATAGAAAGTATGTTATGTATGCATGCGGATCAAATTCCTCTCACGGGCTTCTGCTCCGCACCTTACTAATGGGTTAAAGTCTCCTACTGTCCTATGAGAAAGGATAAGTAAATAAAAGCTTTAGCTTGAGAAAGGTGCCAATCCTGATTATTGATTGAGATTCCAGTCTAATAAGAAAGAAGGAGAATCAAGTGCTCTTATCCACTACCCAGTAAGGCAGTTCACTCTTTCTAGAGTAAGTAATTCCCTTCCCCGAAAGCCTAGAGCCATAACTCTCAACAATGCACAAGTAATAGCTAATAGCTATCGTTTCATGCCCAAGTCCAAGCACGGGATTCGACCTGACCTATGAACTTCTGAGCAAGATTGCCCTAGGCAGCTACAACGACTTGATTGAACTTGAGGATCACAACGAACTATATGTATATGCTTATCTGGACGCATCTTGGGCTCTTTTATCTCTAACTCGAAATATCGAATTGGACGTAAGATCAGAATAAGAATCTGAAGCCTAAAATTCCCATTTCTTTTTTGGTTGGACTAACCCAGCCAGTGATTGATTTTGAATTGGCGAAGAATGCAAGTGGAGCCCTCGCCTACTCCTTATCCTTAAATACAAAAATGGATTCACTTTACTCTGTCTCTTCCTTCTGTTCTAGGGGAGCGGAGAGTCAAAGAATGAACCAAAGAAAATAGAAATATATAGTGATCGAGAAATAAGAGATTTATTTGAGAATATCAAAATCAAACTAGAAAGCATAATGAAGACAAGAAAAGTTGAAACCTTTTATGTGATTTCTTATCTAATGATCTAATCAGACGTGGTAATCTAATTAATATTAATAGCATGAATATGCCCTGTTATCTATAAATCTTCCTACGATCTGTAATTTGATCCTTTTTTTACTAATTCTTTTTTACCAGCTGAGCTTATTCTGTGTTTAGGTGCGTAGACAGTGCACTATGGCAGCCCTTTTCTTGTACTGTGTCCTTTCGGTTTCATTGATCTTACGTCTTTTTCTTATAGGCGATTGGCTGCCCTCTCTCTCTCTCTCTCCTTGCATAACACCGATGGCATAGTCTGAAGCATCGTACTTCGACTAGCTTAGCATGATCCTGAAAGGCCAACACCGGATCAGCCATGATGCCCCCTTGACTTTATAAGTCCTCAAAGGCCTCTTGATCTTCTCTAGTCCAATGCCATGGTGTCGGTTCTTCTTAAGGAGATTAGTCAAAGGACCCGAAAATGAACTTACGTAGTTTCCCAGGCCAAGAAAAGATCTGAACTCTCAGATACCTTTGATTGGAGATCCCATTCCGGCCTTCCCCATCCCTAAATTCATATTCATGCTTAAATAGTCCCTTCCCTTGATCCGATGTCCAAGGAACTCTTCTATTCTGGGCGCAGCGGCCAAGCCCTTTACTAAATCTTCGCAGGACTACCGTATTCCAATCATGAAGATGGAAAACTATAGCTCAAGCCCGAATTACTGCCTTCAAACAAGGTGCACCGTGCAGGTTCGGAACAATCAATCCGTTTGTTGATTCGAGACTCCAGAATTGAGCACTCTAACTTCTAAT
>NW_019268782.1:0-12975 GCF_002738365.1 Cucurbita moschata
TTTAAATCGAAACCCTAATTTGGAAACCCTAAACTTGGACGTTTGAACTACGTATTTAAAAAACCGAGTCACGGTCGACGTTCTTCGAAACTTTTGTTTTGAATGATTAGGCCTTATGATTTAGGATATAATTTCCAAGAAACAATGTGCATAAATCAGGGAAAGTGTGCTTTAAATCGAAACCCTAATTTGAAAACCCTAAACTTGCTCGTTTGAACTACGTATTTAAAAAACCGAGTCACGGTCGACGTTCTTCGAAACTTTTGTTTGGAATGATTACGCCTGATGATTGAGGATATAATTTCAAAGAAACACAGTGCATAAAACAGAGAAAGTGTGCTTTAAATCGAAACCCTAATTTGGAAACCCTAAACTTGGACGTTTGAACTACGTATTTAAAAAACCGAGTCACGGTCGACGTTCTTCGAAACTTTTGTTTGGAATGATTAGAACTGATGATTTAGGATATAATTTCCAAGAAAAAATGGGCATAAATCAGAGAAAGTGTGATTTAAATCGAAACCCTAATTTGGAAACCCTAAACTTGGACGTTTGATCTACGTATTTAAAAAACCGAGTCACGGTCGACGTTCTTCGAAACTTTTGTTTGGAATGATTACGATTGATGATTTAGGATATAATTTCCAAGAAACACAGTGCATAAATCAGAGAAAGTGTGCTTTAAATCGAAACCCTAATTTGAAAACCCTAAACTTGCTCGTTTGAACTACGTATTTAAAAAACCGAGTCACGGTCGACGTTCTTCGAAACTTTTGTTTGGAATCATTACGCCTGATGATTGAGGATATAATTTCAAAGAAACACAGTGCATAAAACAGAGAAAGTGTGCTTTAAATCGAAACCCTAATTTGGAAACCCTAAACTTGGACGTTTGATCTACGTATTTAAAAAACCGAGTCACGGTCGACGTTCTTCGAAACTTTTGTTTGGAATGATTACGATTGATGATTTAGGATATAATTTCCAAGAAACACAGTGCATAAATCAGAGAAAGTGTGCTTTAAATCGAAACCCTAATTTGTAAACCCTAAACTTGGACGTTTGAACTACGTATTTAAAAAACCGAGTCACAGTCGACGTTCTTCGAAACTTTTGTTTGGAATTATTACGCCTGATGATTTAGGATATAATTTCAAAGAAACACAGTGCATAAAACAGAGAAAGTGTGCTTTAAATCGAAACCCTAATTTGAAAACCCTAAACTTGCTCGTTTGAACTACGTATTTAAAAAACCGAGTCACGGTCGACGTTCTTCGAAACTTCTGTTTGGAATGATTACACCTGATGATTTAGGATATAAATTCAAAGAAACACAGTGCATAAAACAGAGAAAGTGTGCTTTAAATCGAAACCCTAATTTGGAAACCTTAAACTTGGACGTTTGAACTACGTATTTAAAAAACCGAGTCACGGTCGACGTTCTTCGAAACTTTTGTTTGGAATGATTAGGCCTTATGATTTAGGATATCATTTCCAAGAAACAATGTGCTTAAATCAGGGAAAGTGTGCTTTAAATCGAAACCCTAATTTGAAAACCCTAAACTTGCTCGTTTGAACTACGTATTTAAAAAACCGAGTCACGGTCGACGTTCTTCGAAACTTTTGTTTGGAATGATTAGGCCTGATGATTTAGGATATAATTTCAAAGAAACACAGTGCATAAAACAGAGAAAGTGTGCTTTAAATCGAAACCCTAATTTGAAAACCCTAAACTTGCTCGTTTGAACTACGTATTTAAAAAACCGAGTCACGGTCGACGTTCTTCGAAACTTTTGTTTGGAATGAGTACGCCTGATGATTGAGGATATAATTTCAAAGAAACACAGTGCATAAAAAAGATATAGTGTGCTTGAAATCGAAACCCTAATTTGGAAACCCTAAACTTGGACGTTTGATCTACGTATTTAAAAAACCGAGTCGCGGTCGATGTTCTTCGAAACTTTTGTTTGGAATGATTAGAACTGATGATTTAGGATATAATTTCCAAGAAAAAATGAGCATAAATCAGAGAAAGTGTGATTTAAATCGAAACCCAAATTTGAAAACCCTAAACTTGCTCGTTTTAACTACGTATTTAAAAAACCGAGTCACGGTCGACGTTCATCGAAACTTTTGTTTGGAATTATTACGCCTGATGATTTAGGATATAATTTCCAAGAAACACAGTGCATAAATCAGAGAAAGTGTGCTTTAAATCGAAACCCTAATTTGGAAACCCTAAACTTGGACGTTTGAACTACGTATTTAAAAAACCGAGTCCCGGTCGACGTTCTTCGAAACTTTTGTTTGGAATGATTACGCCTGATGATTTAGGATATAATTTCAAAGAAACACAGTGCATAAAAAAGNTGATATAATTTCAACGAAACACAGTGCATAAAAAAGAGAAAGTGTGCTTTAAATCGAAACCCTAATTTGGAACCCTAAACTTGGACGTTTGAATTACGTATTCAAAAAACCGAGTCACGGTCGACGTTCTTCGAAACTTCTGTTTGGAATTATTACACCTGATGATTTAGGATATAATTTCAAAGAAACACAGTGCATAAAACAGATATAGTGTGCTTGAAATCGAAACCCTAATTTGGAAACCCTAAACTTGGACGTTTGAATTACGTATTCAAAAAACCGAGTCACGGTCGACGTTCTTCGAAACTTCTGTTTGGAATTATTACACCTGATGATTTAGGATATAATTTCAAAGAAACACAGTGCATAAAACAGATATAGTGTGCTTGAAATCGAAACCCTAATTTGGAAACCCTAAACTTGGACGTTTGAACTACGTATTTAAAAAACCGAGTCACGGTCGACGTTCTTCGAAACTTTTGTTTGGAATGATTACGCCTGATGATTGATGATATAATTTCAAAGAAACACAGTGCATAAAACAGATATAGTGTGCTTGAAATCGAAACCCTAATTTGGAAACCCTAAACTTGGACGTTTGAACTACGTATTTAAAAAACCGAGTCACGGTCGACGTTCTTCGAAACTTTTGTTTGGAATGATTAGGCCTTATGATTTAGGATATAATTTCCAAGAAACAATGTGCATAAATCAGGGAAAGTGTGCATTAAATCCAAACCCTAATTTGAAAACCCTAAACTTGCTCGTTTGAACTACGTATTTAAAAAATCGAGTCACGGTCGACGTTCTTCGAAACTTTTGTTTGGAATGATTACGCCTGATGATTGATGATATAATTTCAAAGAAACACAGTGCATAAAACAGATATAGTGTGCTTGAAATCGAAACCCTAATTTGGAAACCCTAAACTTGGACGTTTGATCTACGTATTTAAAAAAACGAGTCACGGTCGATGTTCTTCGAAACTTTTGTTTGGAATGATTAGAACTAATGATTTAGGATATAATTTCCAAGAAAAAATGGGCATAAATCAGAGAAAGTGTGATTTAAATCGAAACCCAAATTTGAAAACCCTAAACTTGCTCGTTTTAACTACGTATTTAAAAAACCGAGTCACGGTCGACGTTCTTCGAAACTTTTGTTTGGAATGATTACGCCTGATGATTTATGATATAATTTCAAAGAAACACAGTGCATAAAACAGATATAGTGTGCTTGAAATAGAAACCCTAATTTGGAAACCCTAAACTTGGACGTTTGATCTACGTATTTAAAAAACCGAGTCACGGTCGACGTTCATCGAAACTTTTGTTTGGAATTATTACGCCTGATGATTTAGGATATAATTTCAAAGAAACACAGTGCATAAAACAGAGAAAGTGTGCTTTAAATCGAAACCCTAATTTGGAAACCCTAAACTTGGACGTTTGAACTACGTATTTAAAAAACCGAGTCACGGTCGACGTTCTTCGAAACTTTTGTTTGGAATTATTACGCCTGATGATTTAGGATATAATTTCAAAGAAACACAGTGCATAAAACAGAGAAAGTGTGCTTTAAATCGAAACCCTAATTTGGAAACCCTAAACTTGGACGTTTGAACTACGTATTTAAAAAACCGAGTCACGGTCGACGTTCTTCGAAACTTTTGTTTGGAATTATTACGCCTGATGATTTAGGATATAATTTCAAAGAAACACAGTGCATAAAACAGAGAAAGTGTGCTTTAAATCGAAACCCTAATTTGGAAACCCTAAACTTGGACGTTTGAACTACGTATTTAAAAAACCGAGTCACGGTCGACGTTCTTCGAAACTTTTGTTTGGAATTATTACGCCTGATGATTTAGGATATAATTTCAAAGAAACACAGTGCATAAAACAGAGAAAGTGTGCTTTAAATCGAAACCCTAATTTGGAAACCCTAAACTTGGACGTTTGAACTACGTATTTAAAAAACCGAGTCACGGTCGACGTTCTTCGAAACTTTTGTTTGGAATTATTACGCCTGATGATTTAGGATATAATTTCAAAGAAACACAGTGCATAAAACAGAGAAAGTGTGCTTTAAATCGAAACCCTAATTTGGAAACCCTAAACTTGGACGTTTGAACTACGTATTTAAAAAACCGAGTCACGGTCGACGTTCTTCGAAACTTTTGTTTGGAATTATTACGCCTGATGATTTAGGATATAATTTCAAAGAAACACAGTGCATAAAACAGAGAAAGTGTGCTTTAAATCGAAACCCTAATTTGGAAACCCTAAACTTGGACGTTTGAACTACGTATTTAAAAAACCGAGTCACGGTCGACGTTCTTCGAAACTTTTGTTTGGAATTATTACGCCTGATGATTTAGGATATAATTTCAAAGAAACACAGTGCATAAAACAGAGAAAGTGTGCTTTAAATCGAAACCCTAATTTGGAAACCCTAAACTTGGACGTTTGAACTACGTATTTAAAAAACCGAGTCACGGTCGACGTTCTTCGAAACTTTTGTTTGGAATTATTACGCCTGATGATTTAGGATATAATTTCAAAGAAACACAGTGCATAAAACAGAGAAAGTGTGCTTTAAATCGAAACCCTAATTTGGAAACCCTAAACTTGGACGTTTGAACTACGTATTTAAAAAACCGAGTCACGGTCGACGTTCTTCGAAACTTTTGTTTGGAATTATTACGCCTGATGATTTAGGATATAATTTCAAAGAAACACAGTGCATAAAACAGAGAAAGTGTGCTTTAAATCGAAACCCTAATTTGGAAACCCTAAACTTGGACGTTTGAACTACGTATTTAAAAAACCGAGTCACGGTCGACGTTCTTCGAAACTTTTGTTTGGAATTATTACGCCTGATGATTTAGGATATAATTTCAAAGAAACACAGTGCATAAAACAGAGAAAGTGTGCTTTAAATCGAAACCCTAATTTGGAAACCCTAAACTTGGACGTTTGAACTACGTATTTAAAAAACCGAGTCACGGTCGACGTTCTTCGAAACTTTTGTTTGGAATTATTACGCCTGATGATTTAGGATATAATTTCAAAGAAACACAGTGCATAAAACAGAGAAAGTGTGCTTTAAATCGAAACCCTAATTTGGAAACCCTAAACTTGGACGTTTGAACTACGTATTTAAAAAACCGAGTCACGGTCGACGTTCTTCGAAACTTTTGTTTGGAATTATTACGCCTGATGATTTAGGATATAATTTCAAAGAAACACAGTGCATAAAACAGAGAAAGTGTGCTTTAAATCGAAACCCTAATTTGGAAACCCTAAACTTGGACGTTTGAACTACGTATTTAAAAAACCGAGTCACGGTCGACGTTCTTCGAAACTTTTGTTTGGAATTATTACGCCTGATGATTTAGGATATAATTTCAAAGAAACACAGTGCATAAAACAGAGAAAGTGTGCTTTAAATCGAAACCCTAATTTGGAAACCCTAAACTTGGACGTTTGAACTACGTATTTAAAAAACCGAGTCACGGTCGACGTTCTTCGAAACTTTTGTTTGGAATTATTACGCCTGATGATTTAGGATATAATTTCAAAGAAACACAGTGCATAAAACAGAGAAAGTGTGCTTTAAATCGAAACCCTAATTTGGAAACCCTAAACTTGGACGTTTGAACTACGTATTTAAAAAACCGAGTCACGGTCGACGTTCTTCGAAACTTTTGTTTGGAATTATTACGCCTGATGATTTAGGATATAATTTCAAAGAAACACAGTGCATAAAACAGAGAAAGTGTGCTTTAAATCGAAACCCTAATTTGGAAACCCTAAACTTGGACGTTTGAACTACGTATTTAAAAAACCGAGTCACGGTCGACGTTCTTCGAAACTTTTGTTTGGAATGATTACGCCTGATGATTTAGGATATAATTTCAAAGAAACACAGTGCATAAATCAGAGAAAGTGTGCTTTAAATCGAAACCCTAATTTGGAAACCCTAAACTTGGACGTTTGAACTACGTATTTAAAAAACCGAGTCACGGTCGACGTTCTTCGAAACTTTTGTTTGGAATTATTACGCCTGATGATTTAGGATATAATTTCAAAGAAACACAGTGCATAAAACAGAGAAAGTGTGCTTTAAATCGAAACCCTAATTTGGAAACCCTAAACTTGGACGTTTGAACTACGTATTTAAAAAACCGAGTCACGGTCGACGTTCTTCGAAACTTTTGTTTGGAATTATTACGCCTGATGATTTAGGATATAATTTCAAAGAAACACAGTGCATAAAACAGAGAAAGTGTGCTTTAAATCGAAACCCTAATTTGGAAACCCTAAACTTGGACGTTTGAACTACGTATTTAAAAAACCGAGTCACGGTCGACGTTCTTCGAAACTTTTGTTTGGAATTATTACGCCTGATGATTTAGGATATAATTTCAAAGAAACACAGTGCATAAAACAGAGAAAGTGTGCTTTAAATCGAAACCCTAATTTGGAAACCCTAAACTTGGACGTTTGAACTACGTATTTAAAAAACCGAGTCACGGTCGACGTTCTTCGAAACTTTTGTTTGGAATTATTACGCCTGATGATTTAGGATATAATTTCAAAGAAACACAGTGCATAAAACAGAGAAAGTGTGCTTTAAATCGAAACCCTAATTTGGAAACCCTAAACTTGGACGTTTGAACTACGTATTTAAAAAACCGAGTCACGGTCGACGTTCTTCGAAACTTTTGTTTGGAATGATTACGCCTGATGATTTAGGATATAATTTCCAAGAAACACAGTGCATAAATCAGAGAAAGTGTGCTTTAAATCGAAACCCTAATTTGGAAACCCTAAACTTGGACGTTTGAACTACGTATTTAAAAAACCGAGTCACGGTCGACGTTCTTCGAAACTTTTGTTTGGAATTATTACGCCTGATGATTTAGGATATAATTTCAAAGAAACACAGTGCATAAAACAGAGAAAGTGTGCTTTAAATCGAAACCCTAATTTGGAAACCCTAAACTTGGACGTTTGAACTACGTATTTAAAAAACCGAGTCACGGTCGACGTTCTTCGAAACTTTTGTTTGGAATTATTACGCCTGATGATTTAGGATATAATTTCAAAGAAACACAGTGCATAAAACAGAGAAAGTGTGCTTTAAATCGAAACCCTAATTTGGAAACCCTAAACTTGGACGTTTGAACTACGTATTTAAAAAACCGAGTCACGGTCGACGTTCTTCGAAACTTTTGTTTGGAATGATTACGCCTGATGATTTAGGATATAATTTCAAAGAAACACAGTGCATAAGAAAGACAAAGTGTGTTTTAAATCGAAACTCTAATTTGGAAACCCTAAACTGGGACGTTTGAACTACGTATTTAAAAAATCGAGTCACGGTCGACGTTCTTCGAAACTTTTGTTTGGAATGATTACGCCTGATGATTTAGGATATAATTTCCAAGAAACACAGTGCATAAATCAGAGAAAGTGTGCTTTAAATCGAAACCCTAATTCGGAACCCTAAACTTGGACGTTTGAATTACGTATTCAAAAAACCGAGTCACGGTCGACGTTCTTCGAAACTTTTGTTTGGAATTATTACGCCTGATGATTTAGGATATAATTTCAAACAAATACAGTGCATAAAACAGAGAAAGTGTGGTTTAGATCGAAACCCTAATTTTGAAACCCTAAACTTGGACGTTTGAACTACATATTTAAAAAACCGAATCACGGTCGACGTTCTTCGAAACTTTTGTTTGGAATGATTACGCCTGATGATTTATGATATAATTTCCAAGAAACACAGTGCATAAAACAGAGAAAGTGTGCTTTAAATCGAAACCCTAATTTGGTAACCCTAAACTTGGACGTTTGAACTACGTATTTAAAAAATCGAGTCACGGTCGACGTTCTTCGAAACTTTTGTTTGGAATGATTACGCCTGATGATTTATGATATAATTTCCAAGAAACACAGTGCATAACACAGATATAGTGTGCTTGAAATCGAAACCTTAATTTGGGAACCCTAAACTTGGACGTTTGATCTACGTATTTAAAAAATCGAGTCACGGTTGACGTTCTTCGAAACTTCTGTTTGGAATGATTACGCTTGATGATTTATGATATAATTTCCAAGAAACACAGTGCATAACACAGATATAGTGTGCTTGAAATCGAAACCTTAATTTGGGAACCCTAAACTTGGACGTTTGATCTACGTATTTAAAAAATCGAGTCACGGTTGACGTTCTTCGAAACTTCTGTTTGGAATGATTACGCTTGATGATTTATGATATAATTTCCAAGAAACACAGTGCATAACACAGATATAGTGTGCTTGAAATCGAAACCTTAATTTGGGAACCCTAAACTTGGACGTTTGATCTACGTATTTAAAAAATCGAGTCACGGTTGACGTTCTTCGAAACTTCTGTTTGGAATGATTACGCTTGATGATTTATGATATAATTTCCAAGAAACACAGTGCATAACACAGATATAGTGTGCTTGAAATCGAAACCTTAATTTGGGAACCCTAAACTTGGACGTTTGATCTACGTATTTAAAAAATCGAGTCACGGTTGACGTTCTTCGAAACTTCTGTTTGGAATGATTACGCTTGATGATTTATGATATAATTTCCAAGAAACACAGTGCATAACACAGATATAGTGTGCTTGAAATCGAAACCTTAATTTGGGAACCCTAAACTTGGACGTTTGATCTACGTATTTAAAAAATCGAGTCACGGTTGACGTTCTTCGAAACTTCTGTTTGGAATGATTACGCTTGATGATTTATGATATAATTTCCAAGAAACACAGTGCATAACACAGATATAGTGTGCTTGAAATCGAAACCTTAATTTGGGAACCCTAAACTTGGACGTTTGATCTACGTATTTAAAAAATCGAGTCACGGTTGACGTTCTTCGAAACTTCTGTTTGGAATGATTACGCTTGATGATTTATGATATAATTTCCAAGAAACACAGTGCATAACACAGATATAGTGTGCTTGAAATCGAAACCTTAATTTGGGAACCCTAAACTTGGACGTTTGATCTACGTATTTAAAAAATCGAGTCACGGTTGACGTTCTTCGAAACTTCTGTTTGGAATGATTACGCTTGATGATTTATGATATAATTTCCAAGAAACACAGTGCATAACACAGATATAGTGTGCTTGAAATCGAAACCTTAATTTGGGAACCCTAAACTTGGACGTTTGATCTACGTATTTAAAAAATCGAGTCACGGTTGACGTTCTTCGAAACTTCTGTTTGGAATGATTACGCTTGATGATTTATGATATAATTTCCAAGAAACACAGTGCATAACACAGATATAGTGTGCTTGAAATCGAAACCTTAATTTGGGAACCCTAAACTTGGACGTTTGATCTACGTATTTAAAAAATCGAGTCACGGTTGACGTTCTTCGAAACTTCTGTTTGGAATGATTACGCTTGATGATTTATGATATAATTTCCAAGAAACACAGTGCATAACACAGATATAGTGTGCTTGAAATCGAAACCTTAATTTGGGAACCCTAAACTTGGACGTTTGATCTACGTATTTAAAAAATCGAGTCACGGTTGACGTTCTTCGAAACTTCTGTTTGGAATGATTACGCTTGATGATTTATGATATAATTTCCAAGAAACACAGTGCATAACACAGATATAGTGTGCTTGAAATCGAAACCTTAATTTGGGAACCCTAAACTTGGACGTTTGATCTACGTATTTAAAAAATCGAGTCACGGTTGACGTTCTTCGAAACTTCTGTTTGGAATGATTACGCTTGATGATTTATGATATAATTTCCAAGAAACACAGTGCATAACACAGATATAGTGTGCTTGAAATCGAAACCTTAATTTGGGAACCCTAAACTTGGACGTTTGATCTACGTATTTAAAAAATCGAGTCACGGTTGACGTTCTTCGAAACTTCTGTTTGGAATGATTACGCTTGATGATTTATGATATAATTTCCAAGAAACACAGTGCATAACACAGATATAGTGTGCTTGAAATCGAAACCTTAATTTGGGAACCCTAAACTTGGACGTTTGATCTACGTATTTAAAAAATCGAGTCACGGTTGACGTTCTTCGAAACTTCTGTTTGGAATGATTACGCTTGATGATTTATGATATAATTTCCAAGAAACACAGTGCATAACACAGATATAGTGTGCTTGAAATCGAAACCTTAATTTGGGAACCCTAAACTTGGACGTTTGATCTACGTATTTAAAAAATCGAGTCACGGTTGACGTTCTTCGAAACTTCTGTTTGGAATGATTACGCTTGATGATTTATGATATAATTTCCAAGAAACACAGTGCATAACACAGATATAGTGTGCTTGAAATCGAAACCTTAATTTGGGAACCCTAAACTTGGACGTTTGATCTACGTATTTAAAAAATCGAGTCACGGTTGACGTTCTTCGAAACTTCTGTTTGGAATGATTACGCTTGATGATTTAGGATATAATTTCAAAGAAACACAGTGCATAAAACAGATATAGTGTGCTTGAAATCGAAACCCTAATTTGGAAACCCTAAACTTGGACGTTTGATCTACGTATTTAAAAAACCGAGTCACGGTCGACGTTATTCGAAACTTTTGTTTGGAATGATTACGCCTGATGATTTAGGATATAATTTCAAAAAAACACAGTGCATAAGAAAGATAAAGTGTGTTTTAAATCGAAACCCTAATTTGGAAACCCTAAACTGGGACGTTTGAACTACGTATTTAAAAAACCGAGTCACGGTCGACGTTCTTCGAAACTTTTGTTTGGAATGATTACGCCTGATGATTTAGGATATAATTTCCAAGAAACACAGTGCATAAATCAGAGAAAGTGTGCTTTAAATCGAAACCCTAATTTGGAAACCCTAAACTGGGACGTTTGAACTACGTATTTAAAAAACCGAGTCACGGTCGACGTTCTTCGAAACTTTTGTTTGGAATTATTACGCCTGATGATTTAGGATATAATTTCAAAGAAACACAGTGCATAAAACAGAGAAAGTGTGGTTTAAATCGAAACCCTAATTTGGAAACCCTAAACTTGGTCGTTTGAACTACGTATTTAAAAAACCGAGTCACGGTCGACGTTCTTCGAAACTTTTGTTTGGAATGATTAGGCCTGATAATTTAGGATATAATTTCCAAGAAACAATGTGCATAAATCAGAGAAAGTGTGCTTTAAATCGAAACCCTAATTTGAAAACTCTAAACTTGCTCGTTTGAACTACGTATTTAAAAAACCGAGTCACGGTCGACGTTCTTCGAAACTTTTGTTTGGAATTATTACGCCTGATGATTTAGGATATAATTTATAATAAACACAGTGCATAAACCAGAGAAAGTGTGCTTTAAATCTTAACCCTAATTTGGAAACCTTAAACTGCGACGTTTGAACTACGTATTTAAAAAACCGAGTCACGGTCGACGTTCTTAAAAACTTTTGTTTGGAATGATTACGCCTGATGATTTATGATATAATTTCAAAGAAACAGAGTGCATAAGAAAGACCAAGTGTGTTTTAAATCGAAACCCTAATTTGGAAACCCTAAACTGGGACGTTTGAACTACGTATTTAAAAAACCGAGTCACAGTCGACGTTCTTCGAAACTTTTGTTTGGAATTATTACGCCTGATGATTTAGGATATAATTTCAAAGAAACACAGTGCATAAAACAGAGAAAGTGTGCTTTAAATCGAAACCCTAATTTGGAAACCCTAAACTTGGACGTTTGAACTACGTATTTAAAAAACCGAGTCAGGTCGACGTTCTTCGAAACTTTTGTCTGGAATGATTAGGCCTGATGATTTAGGATATAATTTCGAAGAAACAATGTGCATAAATCAGAGAAAGTGTGCTTTAAATCGAAACCCTAATTTGAAAACTCTAAACTTGCTCGTTTGAACTACGTATTTAAAAAATCGAGTCACGGTCGACGTTCTTCAAAACTTTTGTTTGGAATTATTACGCCTGATGATTTAGGATATAATTTCAAAGAAACACAGTGCATAAAACAGAGAAAGTGTACTTTAAATCGAAACCCTAATTTGGAAACCCTAAACTGGGATGTTTGAACTACGTATTTAAGAAACCGAGTCACGGTCGACGTTCTTCGAAACTTTTGTCTGGAATGATTAGGCCTGATGATTTAGGATATAATTTCCAAGAAACAATGTGCATAAATCAGAGAAAGTGTGCTTTAAATCGAAACCCTAATTTGAAAACCCTAAACTTGGACGTTTGAACTACGTATTTAAAAAACCGAGTCACGGTCGACGTTCTTCGAAACTTTTGTTTGGAATGATTACGCCTGATGATTTAGGATATAATTTCCAAGAAACACAGTGCATAAATCAGAGAAAGTGTGCTTTAAATCGAAACCAAAATTTGGAAACCCTAAATTGGGATGTTTGAACTACGTTTTTAAAATATCGAGTCACGGTCGACGTTCTTCGAAACTTTTGTTTGGAATTATTACGCCTGATGATTTAGGATATAATTTCAAAGAAACACAGTGCATAAAACAGAGAAAGTGTACTTTAAATCGAAACCCTAATTT
>NW_019268782.1:13702-14249 GCF_002738365.1 Cucurbita moschata
GTGCATAAAACAGAGAAAGTGTACTTTAAATCGAAACCCTAATTTGGAAACCCTAAACTTGGACGTTTTAACTACGTATTTAAAAAACCGAGTCACGGTCGATGTTCTTCGAAACTTTTGTTTGGAATGATTAGGCCTGATGATTTAGGATATAATTTCGAAGAAACAATGTGCATAAATCAGAGAAAGTGTGCTTTAAATCGAAACCCTAATTTGAAAACTCTAAACTTGCTCGTTTGAACTACGTATTTAAAAAATCGAGTCACGGTCGACGTTCTTCAAAACTTTTGTTTGGAATTATTACGCCTGATGATTTAGGATATAATTTCAAAGAAACACAGTGCATAAAACAGAGAAAGTGTGGTTTAAATCGAACCCTAATTTTGAAACCCTAAACTTTGACGTTTGAACTACGTATTTAAAAAACCGAATCACGGTCGACGTTGTTCGAAACTTTTGTTTGGAATGATTAGGCCTTTTGATTTAGGATATAATTTCCAAGAAACACAGTGCATAAATCAGAGAAAGTGTGCTTTAAATCGAAACC
>NW_019268782.1:14992-19405 GCF_002738365.1 Cucurbita moschata
GAAACTTTTGTTTGGAATGATTACGCCTGATGATTTAGGATATAATTTCCAAGAAACACAGTGCATAAAACAGAGAAAGTGTGCTTTAAATCGAAACCCTAATTCGGAACCCTAAACTTGGACGTTTGAATTACGTATTCAGAAAACCGAGTCACGATCGACGTTCTTTGAAACTTTTGTTTGGAATGATTACGCCTGATGATTTAGGATATAATTTCCAAGAAACACAGTGCATAAAACAGAGAAAGTGTGCTTTAAATCGAAACCCTAATTCGGAACCCTAAACTTGGACGTTTGAATTACGTATTCAGAAAACCGAGTCACGATCGACGTTCTTTGAAACTTTTGTTCGGAATGATTACGCCTGATGATTTAGGATATAATTTCCAAGAAACACAGTGCATAAATCAGAGAAAGTGTGCTTTAAATCGAAACCCTAATTCGGAACCCTAAACTTGGACGTTTGAATTACGTATTCAGAAAACCGAGTCACGATCGACGTTCTTTGAAACTTTTGTTCGGAATGATTACGCCTGATGATTTAGGATATAATTTCCAAGAAACACAGTGCATAAATCAGAGAAAGTGTGCTTTAAATCGAAACCCTAATTCGGAACCCTAAACTTGGACGTTTGAATTACGTATTCAGAAAACCGAGTCACGATCGACGTTCTTTGAAACTTTTGTTCGGAATGATTACGCCTGATGATTTAGGATATAATTTCCAAGAAACACAGTGCATAAATCAGAGAAAGTGTGCTTTAAATCGAAACCCTAATTCGGAACCCTAAACTTGGACGTTTGAATTACGTATTCAGAAAACCGAGTCACGATCGACGTTCTTTGAAACTTTTGTTCGGAATGATTACGCCTGATGATTTAGGATATAATTTCCAAGAAACACAGTGCATAAATCAGAGAAAGTGTGCTTTAAATCGAAACCCTAATTCGGAACCCTAAACTTGGACGTTTGAATTACGTATTCAGAAAACCGAGTCACGATCGACGTTCTTTGAAACTTTTGTTCGGAATGATTACGCCTGATGATTTAGGATATAATTTCCAAGAAACACAGTGCATAAATCAGAGAAAGTGTGCTTTAAATCGAAACCCTAATTCGGAACCCTAAACTTGGACGTTTGAATTACGTATTCAGAAAACCGAGTCACGATCGACGTTCTTTGAAACTTTTGTTCGGAATGATTACGCCTGATGATTTAGGATATAATTTCCAAGAAACACAGTGCATAAATCAGAGAAAGTGTGCTTTAAATCGAAACCCTAATTCGGAACCCTAAACTTGGACGTTTGAATTACGTATTCAGAAAACCGAGTCACGATCGACGTTCTTTGAAACTTTTGTTCGGAATGATTACGCCTGATGATTTAGGATATAATTTCCAAGAAACACAGTGCATAAATCAGAGAAAGTGTGCTTTAAATCGAAACCCTAATTCGGAACCCTAAACTTGGACGTTTGAATTACGTATTCAGAAAACCGAGTCACGATCGACGTTCTTTGAAACTTTTGTTCGGAATGATTACGCCTGATGATTTAGGATATAATTTCCAAGAAACACAGTGCATAAATCAGAGAAAGTGTGCTTTAAATCGAAACCCTAATTCGGAACCCTAAACTTGGACGTTTGAATTACGTATTCAGAAAACCGAGTCACGATCGACGTTCTTTGAAACTTTTGTTCGGAATGATTACGCCTGATGATTTAGGATATAATTTCCAAGAAACACAGTGCATAAATCAGAGAAAGTGTGCTTTAAATCGAAACCCTAATTCGGAACCCTAAACTTGGACGTTTGAATTACGTATTCAGAAAACCGAGTCACGATCGACGTTCTTTGAAACTTTTGTTCGGAATGATTACGCCTGATGATTTAGGATATAATTTCCAAGAAACACAGTGCATAAATCAGAGAAAGTGTGCTTTAAATCGAAACCCTAATTCGGAACCCTAAACTTGGACGTTTGAATTACGTATTCAGAAAACCGAGTCACGATCGACGTTCTTTGAAACTTTTGTTCGGAATGATTACGCCTGATGATTTAGGATATAATTTCCAAGAAACACAGTGCATAAATCAGAGAAAGTGTGCTTTAAATCGAAACCCTAATTCGGAACCCTAAACTTGGACGTTTGAATTACGTATTCAGAAAACCGAGTCACGATCGACGTTCTTTGAAACTTTTGTTCGGAATGATTACGCCTGATGATTTAGGATATAATTTCCAAGAAACACAGTGCATAAATCAGAGAAAGTGTGCTTTAAATCGAAACCCTAATTCGGAACCCTAAACTTGGACGTTTGAATTACGTATTCAGAAAACCGAGTCACGATCGACGTTCTTTGAAACTTTTGTTCGGAATGATTACGCCTGATGATTTAGGATATAATTTCCAAGAAACACAGTGCATAAATCAGAGAAAGTGTGCTTTAAATCGAAACCCTAATTCGGAACCCTAAACTTGGACGTTTGAATTACGTATTCAGAAAACCGAGTCACGATCGACGTTCTTTGAAACTTTTGTTTGGAATGATTACGCCTGATGATTTAGGATATAATTTCAAAGAAACACAGTGCATAACACAGATATAGTGTGCTTGAAATCGAAACCTTAATTTGGGAACCCTAAACTTGGACGTTTGAACTACGTATTTAAAAAACCGAGTCACGGTCGACGTTCTTCGAAACTTTTGTTTGGAATGATTACGTCTGATGATTTATGATATAATTTCAAAGAAACACAGTGCATAAAAAAGAGAAAGTGTGCTTTAAATCGAAACCCTAATTCGGAACCCTAAACTTGGACGTTTGAATTACGTATTCAAAAAACCGAGTCACGATCGACGTTCTTTGAAACTTTTGTTTGGAATGATTACGCCTGATGATTTAGGATATAATTTCCAAGAAACACAGTGCATAAATCAGAGAAAGTGTGCTTTAAATCGAAACCCTAATTTGGAAACCCTAAACTTGGACGTTTGAACTACGTATTTAAAAAACCGAGTCACGGTCGACGTTCTTCGAAACTTTTGTTTGGAATGATTAGGCCTGATGATTTATGATATAATTTCAAAGAAACACAGTGCATAAAACAGAGAAAGTGTGCTTTAAATCGAAACCCTAATTTGGAAACCCTAAACTTGGACGTTTGAACTACGTATTTAAAAAACCGAGTCACGGTCGACGTTCTTCGAAACTTTTGTTTGGAATGATTACGCCTGATGATTTAGGATATAATTTCAAAGAAACACAGTGCATAAAACATATATAGTGTGCTGGAAATCGAAACCCTAATTTGGAAACCCTAAACTGGGACGTTTTTACTACGTATTTAAAAAACCGAGTCACGGTCGACGTTCTTCGAAACTTTTGTTTGGAATTATTAGGCCTTATGATTTAGGATATAATTTCCAAGAAACAATGTGCATAAAAAAGAGAAAGTGTGCTTTAAATCGAAACCCTAATTCGGAACCCTAAACTTGGACGTTTGAATTACGTATTCAAAAAACCGAGTCACGGTCGACGTTCTTTGAAACTTTTGTTTGGAATGATTACGCCTGATGATTTAGGATATAATTTCCAAGAAACACAGTGCATAAAACAGAGAAAGTGTGCTTTAAATCGAAACCCTAATTTGGAAACCCTAAACTTGGACGTTTGAATTACGTATTCAGAAAACCGAGTCACGTCGACGTTCTTTGAAACTTTTGTTTGGAATGATTACGCCTGATGATTTAGGATATAATTTCCAAGAAACACAGTGCATAAATCAGAGAAAGTGTGCTTTAAATCGAAACCAAAATTTGGAAACCCTAAATTGGGATGTTTGAACTACGTTTTTAAAATATCGAGTCACGGTCGACGTTCTTCGAAACTTTTGTTTGGACTTATTACGCCTGATGATTTAGGATATAATTTCAAAGAAACAATGTGCATAAAACAGAGAAAGTGTGCTTTAAATCGAAACCCTAATTTGAAAACCCTAAACTTGGACGTTTTAACTACGTATTTAAAAAACCGAGTCACGGTCGACGTTCTTCGAAACTTTTGTTTGGAATGATTAGGCCTGATGATTTAGGATATAATTTCAAAGAAACAATGTGCATAAATCAGAGAAAGTGTGCTTTAAATCGAAACCCTAATTTAGAAACCCTAAACTTGGACGTTTGAACTACGTATTTAAAAAACCGAGTCACGGTCGACGTTCTTCGAAACTATTGTTTGGAATTATTACGCCTGATGATTTAGGATTAATTTCAAAGAAACACAGTGCATAAAACAGAGAAAGTGTGGTTTAAATCGAACCCTAATTTTGAAACCCTAAACTTTGACGTTTGAACTACGTATTTAAAAAACCGAATCACGGTCGACGTTGTTCGAAACTTTTGTTT
>NW_019268783.1:0-19118 GCF_002738365.1 Cucurbita moschata
TGAAAAGAAAAGTTCCCTCACGATAGGCCCTCCCAGCTCCCGAACGTCTTTCTATCAATTGAGAGAGGTATAGAATAGTACACCAAACGAACAAGACAAGAATGGACTCATAAGATGGGCGGTCAGGGAAGTGATTTCATTTGTGTTATCTGCCAAGGAAATGATCAAGGAATTCTCTATACACGACTGAGAGATGACCGTATTGTTGCACATCCTGAATAAAGTACCATAGGCAAGCGAAGCTTTTGAAAATGAAAGCGTGTAGAACTCAGATCCACTTTCTCGTCGATTCGTAAACTTCGGATCTGATCTTCCTTTCGTCTCCGGGTGACTGAGAGAGAATTTAGGCCTGGTGTGCATCCAATTTGGTCAACAATAAGGTAAAAAGCGGATTGATTAAATGGGCTTGAAGTTCCATTATCGTTAGGTCGAAGATCTTTACTAGGTTTAGTGCACTTTTGTAGTTGTGAATGTTGCCGTAATCGAATGTCTTTCTCATTCGACATTCTCTCTTACCAAGCACTCATACTCGCCAGGGTTGAGGAGACAGTCCGTGGGCTAATTGGGTTTGGAGACTGCGTATACGCGAAAAGAGCTCACTTTCGACTTTCTCCTCGATGTTTTATGCCCGATTCTTGTTCAGGAAAGGGTCTGATTTCTTTCATTGGAGCACATTGATGCTGAAGGAGTCTTCGAAACTGGTAGAGAGGCTATGATGACTTCAGGCTATTAAAATAGCATGACTGATACAACAAAGAAAGGGTTTCTAAGTCACACTAGTGGAATAGCTTCTTCATAATCATTATCTCGATATATGATACCAAAAACCTGTCTAAGACTGATAAGGTAAGAGGTTTCAAAAGACAAAAGAATGACAATTCTATGTGTGATAGAAAAGAAGATCTTCTTTTTTTTTTAGTGTGCGCGGTTCGCCTTTCTTCCTGACCACGGATAGGCTATGGGGCTTTGCACTTCGGACCTTTAGAATACCACATTAAGGTGACAGGATTCGAACATATGGCTACTGAAACTTCTTCATCGGTTATTTGGGCGCATCTTTCTTAAAAGGATTGTGATGACAGATGACCTATGTGACGACAACGGACAACATGCCTGCCTTCCTGACCACGGATAGACTACGGGGCTTTGCACTTCGGCCCCTGAGAATACCACATCAAGGTGACAGGATTCGAACATATGGCTATTTGGGCGCATCTTCCTTAAATTGACTTTTTGAACAATTTGTGTAATAATGCTGTTTTTGACTTTTTGAAGTCCGGCTCGAGACAATGAAAAGTTCCTAGAAAGAACTGAACAAAAGTTCCTAAAGAATACAATTGCACAATTTGTTTTGACTTTTTGAAGTCCGGCTCGAGACTTCTGTCAAGAATATGTTTCATTCTCTATTCTCATCTTCTTGGTTCAATGTTTAAAAACCACATTTTAAATCATATTATCTAACCACATTTTAAATCATATTATCTTGATCGAACTTGAGAATTTTAAATCATATTATCTTGATCGAACTTGAGACCTCTCAAGGTCAAAACGATTATCATACCACTTAGACCAAATGCCTTTGTAATAGATCTATAATTCTTAGTTGCTAGTCTATATATGAAATTTATATAGACCAAATGCCCTTATTATGAAATATATATTAAGTTGTTTATGGAATGTATCATAATTATTTAATTTATTTTCTTTGTTAATGAAATTCATGAGCAATTATTATTATATCTTTTAGATCTAGACCGCTGTTAAATTATTTACATAGGGTTTGCCATAATTACTGTAGAGAGAAGAAAAAAAAATAGAAATTATTTTATTTACATAGGGTTTGCGATAGAAGTTATTTTCTAGTGTAAGTTTTAGTTTGATAGTTCCATTTGAGACATATATCGTGGAGTAAACAAGTCAATGATATTAAGAGCATTATCATTAAATGGATAATACACTAGGTTGCTGCTTAATTGCTTTCTCTGAGGCTCATCTTTTGAGAAATGAACATAGGGGCACATTCCGAGAATTAAACTCAGGACCTCTCGCACCCTAAGCGAGAATCATACCACTAGACCAAATGCCATTTCTAAAAAAAATGCAACATTTTTAACTCCTACTCAATATATTTTTTTCTCTCAAGTTTGAAATCTATTTTCTTGAGCGGTTGTTGGACTATAAAACAAAAAGTTGATGGTCTAGTATTTTACTTGTAAGTAAGGCATGTAATATTGAATTGTTCTAATATGCAAGTGTTATCAAATAAATTACAACCCAACAAATGAATCAAACTAATCAGTTTGGGTTGGGTTGGATTTATTCGGCTCAGTTCATCAGTTTGTTTGATTTAATTCTTCTATTTTGCTTCGTATGACAAGAAAATGAAGTTGTATTGAATGTACCATAGTTTGATTTATGACAAACTCATATGAAATATAATTGCATTAATAGTACTAAGAGTTGGAGTCTATAAACATTTCATGAACTTAAGTGCAACTCATGCTTCATTAAAAAGAGATAAACTTTAGTTAAGTAACTGGAACTTTAAATTACTTCATGTGGAGCTTCAATTACTCTATGTTAGCTACTATCTTTAGGATTTACTAATTGGACACGAGTTCTTGGATTTAGGGGATTGTTTTATGTAATTTTCAACTACAACTTATGTTTTCAAATTTTTAGGTCATAATTTAGGTAGTGGTTGTATATTATGGATGAACACTAGAGTTTCTATCCCGTTCACCACAACTACTCTATTTTTTGTTTAAAGGCTATAATTGTCATCTATGTTGTATGGCAATAAAATTTGTTTAGATGAAATTTTAGTTAAAGTTGCATATTTTACTTCTTGCGAGTAAAAAATTTGTTTCTTAGCATAATATGAATTTAGTTGCAGAGTTATTAGGAATAAGATGGAGAAAGAAATTTTCTTTAAAATAATAAACAGACCCAAGTTCATCTTTGTTGTTGTCTAATTGTGATTTTGCAAAAAGCTTAACTAATATGAAATATCAAGGTAAATCAAGAATATATCCTACACGTCATTCAAGATGACAATAAAATGGAGTTAAATTGAACGCAGTTTTAGTTTCATGTTTAGTAGGTTCAAGATGAAGCATAATTGTATTAATGATATTAAAGAGAAATTTGTGTTTTATTAGAAGAGACCAACTTCATTTAAGGTACTAGGAGTTTAAACTACTTCCATTGTAATTTCAATCACTCCACAATGATTACAAATTTAGGGTTGGCTAATTGGACATCAATTATCAACTTTAGGTTATAATTTAGGTAGTAGCCATTATAATATTAATGAGCATAAGAGTTACAATTCTTCCATGGACCATATGTGTTATAGTTAAATAAATATATATATATATATATATTATGTATGTCGAGGTTTGGGTAAAGCACAAAGTAGTAAGGAACACCATTGTCAACTCTAGAGCCACCCACAACTCATGATGGAGACCGATGCAAAATATTTTAACATCCTTTGGCATCAAGATACAGGAAAGATGAACGCCGTCAAATTGGAAGCTTTACCTGTCTTAAGAGTCACAATGAGAACTCTAATCAAGCTGGAGCCTTGGACTAGGCAAAATTTTTAGTGATAGTTGAAATGGATGACTTCGACATCGTGTCAGGAATGAACGCCCTGCTGAAACACAACGTCAGTTATATGCCCCTAGCAAAATGTCTAGTAGTAATGGAGTCTAACTCGACGATCATTCAGAAAAACATCCATCAACCAAGAGGGTTGAAAATGATGTCGATACTACAGTTGAGAAAGAATCATAGCCATGATGAATCTACGCTTGCTGCTATTGTTGTAATTGAAAAGGGGAGCTCGAGTGAGCCAACCTCAACAGAAACCTTGTTGCCACTACATGAACACCACGACGTAAAACAAGGTCAGATAATGGATTTATCCCCACCAGGAGAGACAAAAACAAGGTCAGATACTTAAGAAGGGAGACAGAAACAAACCACTGAAGCAACACGTGTTCACACAGAAATATCATCTAGACGGATGAAGAGAAGGGTCAGTCGGAAGCGTCAACCACAATAATTTCAAGAAAAATAAAGAGTTCATATAAGTTAAGTTCAAATAACTTCGAGTTCAAAACAACAAGAACCAAAGATTGGTGTGAAAATACTATGGACTAGTTAAAATTATCCATAAGATTACGAAGACATCATATAGAATCCAATTGCTCTTATGGATACGGACTAACCTTGTTGTCCGCGTTAGTAACTTGAAACGTTATTATTTCTACCAAGAAGACATCAAGCAGAAGCAGGTGGTATGACGTCATACAAATAAGAAAAAGTTTCAAGCGAAGAAAGTAGGAAAGACACGAACATAGAAGACATGAAGACTCAACAAACCGAGAAGTGATTTTCAACAGCACCTAGTAGGTTGGAAGAGACTCCTCATTATGAGATCAGCTGGAAGCGCATCGAGAGACCTAAAGTCAGCCTTATCTAATAAATTGTGTGGGGGCAGATGTCACAGTCATGATTGCCCAAGGCGTGTTGCCTGTGGTTGCATGTTGCATGTCTCAAAAATTCTTGTAAACGATTTGTTGTCCAAGGCGGTTATTTGGGCAATGTTATTGTTTACCGATTATTTGGGCGACACGCCTTGAGCAATCATGACCGTCACAATTGGCTAAGACATTTGTTGTCCATATGTTATTGTTGTCCAAGAGACTCCTCATTATGAGGTCATGATTGGCTAAGACATTTAAAGAAGTTTTACCTAGGGCAACTTCTATCACAATCCTCTTCTTGCTCTCTGAAACTTCTTGCTCTCTGAAACTTCTTTAAATGTTGTTGTTCACTGGTTATTTGGGCGCATCTTCCTTAAAAGGATTGTGACGACAGATGACCTAGGTAAAACTTCTATTGGGAGATCAGTGCAATAGAGAATCTGTGTCCCTATCCTGAAACCTTCAGCGGACAACATAACAAAGAGTTCCTAGAAAAAAATATCATAGAACAATTTGTGTAATGCCTTTGAAGTTAGGCTCGAGGCTCTATCTTATCTCCCAAGAATATGGTTCATTCTCTATTCACATAGAAATTCTGCAATAGAAAGTGGTACCCTCGTCTTCTTGTACAAAACTTTCTGAAGTCCTCATGCAATGATTTGAAAGTGGTACCCTCATCTTCTTTTATAAGACTACCTCGACCTTCTTTAAATGTTATTGTTCACTGTTTATGGTCCAAGTCCCGAAAAAGTAAGTCTTTATGTCAAGAAAGGAGAGGAATCCTCGTAGTTTCCAAGATTTGAAGAGAATCATACATACACAAATTTCCTTTGTTTGTTTATTCTTGTTGTTTCCTCTCTTTAATTAACATGTTATAAAGACACGGTAAATTATAATTAAATATAGCTTCCTTTTTTTCCAAATATCCATCTGAATTACTTCTTGGTTCAAGATTTAAAAAACCTATTTCAAATCTATTATATTGCATTCTTCAATTTGTTATAATTGTTGGGGGCATTTTGAGAATCAAACTCGAGACCTCTCGCACCCGAAGCGAGAATCATACCACTAGACCAAATGCCTTGCAGTGTATCTATCTTTTTTAGTTGCTGGTCCATATCTTTTGAAATTTATGCACATGTTTTTGTTTCAATTCTAGAAATAGAAATGATATCCATAGAAATACATAATTTTACAATGCAAATAAGAAAAACTCGTGATCAAGTTTTAGATAGAAGTAGCAAACATGTTGATAGATATAAAAATCAATTCAAGATCTTTCTCTGGCCTAATTATCAATCGGAAGATTTAGCTGATATGAATTGTTATTTGTTTGATACCAATAATAACCGTCATTTTAGTATGGTAAGATTTTAGTATGCTAAGGATCCATATGTGTCCATGAAAATTAGTTAATGCTATATGTTTCTTATATTGGCCATAATATCTCTCAACCAAATGCATTAGTTGAAAATGTATTTAATAATTTTCTTTTGTCCTTTTCTTTTTTTGAATGGTCTTATGTCTCCGTTCCATTTGAAAATTGATATTTTGTTTGGTAATTTTAAACTCATTATTTTTGTTCATTCCACCTAATTTGTAAAAAAAAAAAAAATCATACCACTAGACCAAATGCCCTTATAGTGGATCTATTATTTTTAGTTGCCTGTGTGTATATGTTTTCCGCACCTCAATATATGAAATTTATCCACATATTTTTTTGCTTTAGAACCTACTATTATTGTCATGTTTACTTCACATGGTCTATCACACAGTTGAAGCAGCATTGTCACCCGAGCCCATTCATTAATAACTTTTTTTTTTATTATTTCAAAATTATGTGTTTTATCCTTTTATAAAAAAAAAAAAAAAAAAAAAAAAAGAAAACATTTGAATTTTAAGCAAAATTTTACACCAAACTAAGTTTTTGAAAAATATTTTTATTTATTTATTTTTTTTTCTTTATTTTAGTTTTCCAAACATAGATTGATCTGGAGTGGCTAGTTTTCAAAATTATTTATTTGCTACAATTGAACAATATTTATATTGTAAAATGGGATTAACTTCCTTTAAGTTTAGGTAGTTTCTTTTTATTACTATGTTTACTTCTATCTCATGTTACTCCATTTGTATTTACTTCGGTTTATACAAAAGTTCACCGTAATTAATAAATCCATGTGCTTAATACATTCCCTACAAAAATAAACTTGTTTGTATCAGGATAAATTACAATGAATACTGAGAAAAGAAATCCCAAAAAATAAGTAGAAGGTTGGGAATTTCACTCAACCACAATTCTACCACAAGAATGGCATGAAACTTGCATAGATGATGCTTGGATTTTGAAGGGGAACTTCTCAACTTCAAAGATCAATTTCATTCATCACAAATCTGATTTTTACATAATAATTTGTGGGTATTAATAGTCTCCCACAAAATAAGTTAGTGGTCAGGATTTAATCTTGATCCCCTTAAATCTCCAAAAAAAAAAAAAATAATAATAAAAAAAAATAAAAAAAAATAAAATAAAATAAAAAACAAAGTCAATTTGACAATTCTATCATTACAAACTTTATGAAATTAAAAATAAATAAAGTTTTCTAACAACTCATGTAATGATGCTTGCAACTTCATTTGCTCCTTCAACTGTGTAAATATTCACTTCTGAAGCTCCAAATGGTCCTTTCTCAATCTAATAAGCTTTAACACTTGAAATAATAGTTGAACCAAGCCTATCCAATTTTGTAGATGAAGAATGAATGCTTGTTGAATCTTCTTGGCCTTGGATCGTGTAATAGGTCTAGTTGAAACATTTGGAACACCGTGATCCATATCATCTTCCCCCTCTTCAAAAGGATTTGTCTTCAAATCAGAAAATCATCACCTACATCAAAAGGACTCAAGTCAGCAACATTGAAAGTAGAATGTGCTGAAAATTCTCCTGGAAGATCATTTTATATGCATTGTTATTAATTCTTTCAAGGACTTGATAAGTGTCATCCCTCCTGGATGTAACTTTGTCTTCCTTTGAGATGGGAATCACTCCTTGCGAAAATGTATCCAAACTCAGTTATCGGGTTGAAAAATGATTTCATTCCGTCCTTTGTTAATTCTTGAAGCAACATTGAAAGTTTGTTTCTCAATTGTCTACTTCTCCTCTTTATGAGTGATTATTTCTTTTTAAAATTTCAGAATTTTCATTTTCAATGTTATAGTCTTTACCGATGAATTTTTATTTTTAATGTTAGTGGGGATAGCTTAGTTTGGAGAGCGTCACTGAAGATCTGAAAGTCACGTGTTTGATCCACGTTCACCCCACCTAATTCAAATCGACTAACTTGCATAACCTAAATATTCAATCTAAAATGAGTGATTATTTCTTTTTAAAATTACTCCACTATTTAATCTAAATTTAGTGATTCTCTCTTTTTAAAATTTCAAAATTTTCATTTTGAATGTTATAGGGGATAACTTAGTTGGGAGTTTGTAATATTGAAGATTTGAAGGTCACGTGTTGGTTCGACCTTCACCACACCTGATTCAAGTAGTATAACTTATTATCTTATCTAAATTTAGAGATGATTTCTTTTTAAAATTTCAATGAATTAGCGTAAATAATTTTACTGATGAATTTTCATTTTAATGTTAGCGTGATAGCTGAATTAGGAGTGAGAGTGGGTCTGTAGATGTAAAGATAGGGTGGATTCCTAATTCTTTATTTGACTATAAATGCTCTATAAGAATTCTTTATTTGATTATAAATACTCCATAAGACATTTAGTAAAATGACTCATTTTATTGCCTGGAACAAAAAAATTGATGTTCCTTTAGAATTGTCAATACATTCTACTTTCAATGTTGCTAAATTGAGTCCTTTTGATGTAGGTGATGATTTTTCTGATTCGAGGACGAATCCTGAAAAGGGGGATGATGATAAGAATCATGGTGTACATTCTACTTTCAATGTTGCTGAGTTGAGTCCTTCTGATGTAGGTGATGATTTTTCTGATTCGAGGACGAATCCTTTTGAAGAGGGGGATGATGATAAGAATCACGGTGTTCCAACTGGACCTATTACACAACCCAACGCCAAGAAGATTCAACAAACATTCATACTTCATCTACAAAATTGGATAGGCTAGGTTCAATCATCAATTCATGTGTAACAAGCTGATTCGTTTGAGTCAAGACCATTTGGAGATTCAAAAGTAAATATTTGCACAGTTGAAGTAGTGGATGAAGTTGCAACCATCCTTTCATGAGTGGTTAGAAAACTTTATTTATTATTTTAATTTCATAAAGTTTGTAATGCTCAAATTGACTTCGTCTTGTGTGGAGATTTAAAGGGATCGAGATTAAATCACCACCACTAACTTCTTTTCTTGGAAGACTATAAATACCCACAAATTATTATGTAAAAGAATAGTTGTGATCAATGAAATTGATATCTCAAGTTGAGACGATCCCCCTTATAGAAATCTGAGCATATCTTTGTCATTTCTAAGTTTCATGCAATTCTTGTTGCAGATTGCATCTGAGTAATTCAATCAAGCCTTGATCAAGTTCGATTGTGAAGTGACTCAGTTTAGAAAAAGGTTCCAAATCTTGTTTCTCAATCTTGGATCTCATCATCTAATTCTAGTTTTATCTCTTGGTTGATCCAAATTTTGTATAAGAAGGTGTTAATTTCTTTAATAAAAGGGTTCTTACTCCTACAAAAGCTTGGCTCGTTGGGCCGAAGATTACGGTTGGGCTATCATCCTTCAACGAGATCTTCTATCCCCATGACTTGCTCTAATGCAATCGTTCTTCTAATGCCGATGACACGTCCAGTTGTCGAGATTTGTAATGTGAGTTTGTAACCCATCCATTGAGGTTCTTGGAATGATTCTATAGCTTATCATTACCATGTTGGGAGTTGGATCATGGGTCTTTGACGAAGGAATCCTTGATTTACCGCCCTTTGAGTTGAAGGAAGTGTCATAAGGCTAATTTTTTTTCAATTTTATCGATGTTTTTTAGTGAATTTATTTGATTTTATTTCAATTTTGTCAAACTCACTCACGTGCTCATCTCAATCATTTCAGCCTTGTTGGCGTTCAATAAGAGAGACCTTGGAAATAACCTGTAACTATTCAACTAGATTATCACATTAACAATTTGAATCAAATAAAGTGACATTAACCATTTGAATCACCTCAACCCCACTCGTTGAACTTGACCAAATGTCTATAACATAACACTAACAAAGGTACAAAGTAACACTAACAAAGGTACAAAGTTCATAAAAGTCTTTTTAATCTAAAATACCATTGAACTTGACCATTATAGTGCCTCTCAAACGTAGGTAAAGTTTAAATTCGGGTCTCCTTGTCAAACTCACTCGAGTGCTCATATCAACCATGATGGCGTTCAATAAGAAAGACCTTGAAATAAGCCAGATTATCGCATTAACCATTTAAATCACCTCAGCCCCACTTGTTGAAATTGAAACAAATATCTATAACATAACACTAACATAGGTACGATGTTCATAAAAGTCTTTTTAATCTAAGATACTATTGAACTTGACCATTAAAGTGCCCCTCAAAATGAGGTAAAGTTTAAATATAATTGGTGACAAAAAAAATGAAACTATAAAATAAAAAGAAATAAGAAAATAATATTCAATTTCAGAGAATCAAACCAGAATCTCTAAGGTGAAAGCCAAATATCAAAACCGTTGGACAACAATGAATTTTTGGTGTAGTTGTCCTAAAGTCTTTTGTCTAATCGCTGAAGAGTTTTACTATGATGTTTTGGGTAATGTCTAACTCTTCGACACATCCTTTCATGTGTGTGATAGAGTTCTCAGAGTTACCGCGACGTTTCAAGCTGTTCGATTGTGTGGCTTTTTCTTCAAAAGGGTCAACATCAAACGTCAGGTCTTTGATTGGCAACCCATCTAGAGGAGCGTCGATTGCATCAATTCCATCAACAGTCTTCCTATGAGTTTATGGTGCATGACCCATTTTTTATACCATTCACCTTCGAGCGCCACCATAGTTTTGCATCATCCATGAGAGCGCCACCATAGTTTTGCATCGTCCATGAGATGCATTGCGACCAACGTAACTCTTAGGTCCTATGAGCAAGTTCCAGTAACCTTCAAGTATTGTTCTACATCATAAATAAAGCTTTTTCATTACTTAGCATCCCGGTTTCCATTTAGGGGGTTGTGTTCTTGGATTTTAAGTTTGTTAAGCCCACATGAACTTGGCTTGAGGTGTGGTTCTCTACAGCCCAACTTGTCAAACTCACTCGGGTGCTCATCTCAACCATGATGTCGTTCAACAAGAGAGACCTCGAAAACAATTGGATTATCGCATTAACCATTTGAATCACCTGCTCATCTCAACCATGACGTCGTTCAACAAGAGAGACCTCGAAAACGACTGGATTATCGCATTAACCATTTGAATCACCTGCTCATCTCAACCATGACGTTGTTCAACAAGAGAGACCTCGAAAATGACTGAATTATCGCATTAACCATTTGAAATTGAACAAAGTATCTATAACATAACTCTAACAAAGGTCCGAAGTACATAAAAGTTTTTTTAATCCAAGATAGAAACTGTAAAATAAAATGAAATAAGAAAATAATATTCAATTGCCGGGAATCGAACCCGGGTCTCCTGGGTGAAAGCCAGATATCCTGACCGCTGGACGACAATGGATTTTTGGTGTAGATGTCCTGAAGTCTTTTGTCAGATCGCTGAAGAGTTTTAGCATGATCTTTTGCTTAATGTCTAACTCTTCGACATGTCCTTCCCTGTGTGTGTTAGAGTTCTCAGGGCTATCGCGACGTTTCGAGCTATTCGATTGTGTGGCTCTTTCTTCAAAAGGGTAAACATCAAACATCAGGTCTTTTATTGGCAACCCATCCAAAGGAGCATCGATTGCATCGATTCCATCAACGATCTTCCCATGAGTTTATGGTGCAGGACCAATTTTTTATACCATTCACCTTCGAGCACTACCAAAGTTTTCCATCGTCCATGAGATGCATTGCGACCAACGTAACTCTTAGGTCCTATGAGCAAGTTCCAGTAACCTTCAAGTATTGTTCTACGTAAAAAATAAAGCTTTTTAATTCTTTAGCATCCCGGTTTCCATTTAAGGGGTTGTGTTCTTGGATTTTAAGTTTGTTAAGCCCACATGAACTTGGCTTGAGGTGTGGTTCTCTACAGCCCAACTTGTCAAACTCACTCGAGTGCTCATCTCAACCATGATGTCGTTCAACAAGAGAGACCTCGAAAACGACTGGATTATCGCATTAACCATTTGAATCACCTGCTCATCTCAACCATGACGTCGTTCAACAAGAGAGACCTCGAAAACGACTGGATTATCGCATTAACCATTTGAATCACCTGCTCATCTCAACCATGACGTCGTTCAACAAGAGAGACCTCGAAAACGACTGGATTATCGCATTAACCATTTGAATCACCTGCTCATCTCAACCATGACGTCGTTCAACAAGAGAGACCTCGAAAACGACTGGATTATCGCATTAACCATTTGAATCACCTGCTCATCTCAACCATGACGTCGTTCAACAAGAGAGACCTCGAAAACGACTGGATTATCGCATTAACCATTTGAATCACCTGCTCATCTCAACCATGACGTCGTTCAACAAGAGAGACCTCGAAAACGACTGGATTATCGCATTAACCATTTGAATCACCTGCTCATCTCAACCATGATGTCGTTCAACAAGAGAGACCTCGAAAACGACTGGATTATCGCATTAACCATTTGAATCACCTGCTCATCTCAACCATGACGTCGTTCAACAAGAGAGACCTCGAAAACGACTGGATTATCGCATTAACCATTTGAATCACCTGCTCATCTCAACCATGACGTCGTTCAACAAGAGAGACCTCGAAAACGACTGGATTATCGCATTAACCATTTGAATCACCTGCTCATCTCAACCATGACGTCGTTCAACAAGAGAGACCTCGAAAACGACTGGATTATCGCATTAACCATTTGAATCACCTGCTCATCTCAACCATGACGTCGTTCAACAAGAGAGACCTCGAAAACGACTGGATTATCGCATTAACCATTTGAATCACCTGCTCATCTCAACCATGACGTCGTTCAACAAGAGAGACCTCGAAAACGACTGGATTATCGCATTAACCATTTGAATCACCTGCTCATCTCAACCATGACGTCGTTCAACAAGAGAGACCTCGAAAACGACTGGATTATCGCATTAACCATTTGAATCACCTGCTCATCTCAACCATGACGTTGTTCAACAAGAGAGACCTCGAAAACGACTGGATTATCGCATTAACCATTTGAATCACCTGCTCATCTCAACCATGACGTTGTTCAACAAGAGAGACCTCGAAAATGACTGAATTATCGCATTAACCATTTCAAATTGAACAAAGTATCTATAACATAACTCTAACAAAGGTCGGAAGTTCATAAAAGTCTTTTTAATCCAAGATAGAAATTGTAAAATAAAATCAAATAAGAAAATAATATTCCATTGTCAGGAATGGAACCCAAGTCTCCTAGGCGAAAGCCAGGTATCCTGACCACTGGACGACAATGGATTTTTAATGTGGATGTGCTGAAGTCTTTTGTCAGATCGCTGAAGAGTTTTAGCATGATCTTTTGCTTAATGTCTAACTCTTCGACAAGTCCTTCCCTATGTGTGTTAGAGTTCTCAGAGTTACCACGACGCTTCGAGCTGTTCGATTGTGTGGCTCTTTCTTCAAAAGAGTCAATATCAAATGTTAGGTCTTTGATTGGCAACCCATCCAGGGGAGCGTCGATTGCATCGATTCCATCAACGATCTTCCCATGAGTTTATGGTGCATGACCCATTTTTTATACCATTCACCTTCGAGCACTACCCTAGTTTTGCATCGTCCATGAGATGCATTGCGGCTAACGTAACTCTCAGGTTGTATGAGAAAGTTCCTGTAGCCCTCAACTCTCAGGTCGTATGATAGAGTTCTTAGAGCTACCGTGACATTTCGAGGTGTTCGATCGTGTGGCTTTTTCTTCTAAAGAGTCAACATCAAACGTTAGGTCTTTAATTGGCAACCCATCAAGGGGAGCGTCGATTGCATCGATTCCATCAACGATCTTCCCATGAGTTTATGGTGCATGACCCATTTTTTATATCATCCACCTTCGAGCGCCACCGTCCATGAGATGCATTGTGGCCAACGTAACTCTTAGGTCCTATGAGCAAGTTCCTGTAACCTTCAAGTATTGTTCTACGTCAAAAATAAAGTTTTTTAATTCCTTGCATCCCGGTTCCCATTTAAGGGTTTGTGTTTTTGGATTTTCAGTTTGTTAAGCCCAACATGAGCTTGGCTTAGGGTGTGGTTCTCTACGACCCTCCTTGTCAAACTCACTCTGGTGCTCATCTTAGTCATCTCAGCCATGATGGCGTTCAACAAAAGAGACCTTGAAAATGATCGGATTATCACATTAACCATTTGAATGACCTCAACGTCACTTGTTGAAATGAACCAAATATCTATGACATAACACTATTAAAGGTTCAAAGTTAATAAAAGTCTTTTTAATCTAGGATACTATTGAACTTGATCATTATAGTGCCTCTCAAACCAAGTTCATAAAGGTCTTTTGAATTTAAGATACTATTAAACTCATCCATTAAAGTGCTTCTCAAACCTAGGTAAAGTTTAAATATAATTGGTGACAAAAGATGAAACTATAAAATAAAAGAAATAAGAAAATAAAATTTCATTGTCGAGAATCAAACTCGGGTCTCCCCGATGAAAGCCAGATCTTCTGTGTAATGTCTAACTCTTCGTCACGTTTTTATATGTGTGTGATAGAGTTTTTAGAGCTACCGCCACGTTTTTTGTTGTTCGATCCTGTGGCTCTTTCTTCAAAAGAGTCAACATCAAACATTAGGTCTTTGATTGGAAACCCATCCAGAGGAGTGTCGATTGCTTCAATTCCATCAATGGTCTTCCCATGATTTTTTGGTGCATGACCAGTTTTTTATACAATTAACCTTCAAGCGTCACCATAGTTTTGCATCATCCATGAGATGCATTGTGGGCCAACGTAACTCTCAGGTCCTCTGAGCAAGTTCCTATAGTCTTGAACTATAATATCAAAACATATTAACGTATTTGATATGTTAAATATTAAAATAATTGATGTGTATCATAAACATTAAATAAAAAAAAATATATTTGAAATTTGAATGAGATTCAAATTAATAAAACATATATTATGATATTCTACGACATTTTAATATTATTTAAATAAGATATTATATCTTAATGTATTAGGTGTTCAAATATATAATTTGACAAAAATTATCACAAGTTCACGGTAAATAGAACCCTAGGGTTAAGTAAAAAAACATCAAACCCTAAATACCAACATTTTAGGTGATATTTTGCAGAGGAAGCTGATAAGGTCTTCAAAGAGCATGTGGTCATGTCTGACATTTTAGGTTAACAACATGGTGAAAAGAAACCAGAAATTCTGATACCCGTAATTAACTACAAACCTTTAAATAAGGTTTTAGAATAAATAAGATATCCAATCCAAAACAAAAATGATTTGATAAAAAGAATTTAGAGTCAAATGTTTTTATAAAATTTGACATGAAATTGGGATTTCGGAAAATTCTAATTTCCTAAAAGGAAAAATATAAAATAGCATTTATGTCCAATTTAGAAAATATGAGAGGAACTTCATGCCATTTAGGCTAAAAAACGCTCCTTTCGAATTTCAAAAGATTATGAATAATATTTTCAATCATTTCAAAAAATTTCGATAGTTTATATTGATGATGTGTTGATATTTTCTAAAACCATTAAGATCAACACTTTAAACATCTACATACATTGATTAATGTAATCAAAAGAAATCAGCTAGTTGTATACATTCATTAATAGTTGTGTCCATTTTCTTGGATTTTAAATTTATTTGAGCCTTATTAAAACCCATCCAATGGTTTTTGTCTCAAACTTTGGTGATGACGTATCCTAACAAAGCCAACTTCAAAAAAAATTTAGGTTCTCTCAGTTACGTGTCTTATATCCTTCAAGATATCACACACATTTACAAATGTCTTGATGAGTGTCTTCAAAATAATACAAAGTCTTGATTTGTAAGGGATATCTCTACAACCCAAAAAAATCAAATCATTAGTCAAATAAACTCTCTACTTAAGTCTTATTGACCCAAGGGCAGATCTCATAATGAAACGTGACCCATCAAATATCGGATATGGAGGTATCTAAAATTGTCAAAGAGGACAGAGAATCAATTATCATATTTCATTCAAAAGCCTCCAATAATACCATACAAATTAAAAATAGTAAAAAAAATATATATATATTCTTTCCATTGTACCTTGTGTACAAACATTTTTAAAGAAAATTTAATTAACAAAACTATTAAAATCTATTCGAGAGTCAAATTTAGTTTTAGAAAAAGAAGGGAATAATCTAGTTTCAAACAAAAATAATAATTTTGCTAGATAGAAGTAAATTTTGTTGTGGTTTGATTTTAAAATTATACCTATAAAAGAAGTTGAAGACACCTTGGGAGATTACCTATGGGAGAGTTTCTAACAAAGTCTCTCTTCTCTCCTCTGTCTTCTCAAACTCATACTAATCCAACCAATCATTTGCATGGACTCAAAAGTTCAATTACCTATAAAAAAAAGTTGAAAACACCTTGTGAAAGTCTGTAAGGATACTATGACCTCCAGTTTTGCAAAATTCAGCGTTGTTGGCACTTATCAAAATCGCTGTCAAAATAAAGTTTAACAAGTGGTTCTATGGTGTAGTGGTTAGCACTTTCGACTTTGAATCTAACGACCTGTGTTTAATTCCCGATAGGTAATCCACCAATTTATACAAAATTGGTCTATAGCCGATTCGGTAGGGTCACTTTTAGACCGATAATCTGTAGAAGGGGTCACTAAGGTTGAGATCATACAAAATGGGTCCATAGCTCAATGTTAGAGCATTTGATTGCTGATCAAGATTCACCAATTCGAACTTAGTTGGGCCCTTCTATCTTGTATAGAAATTTTTTACACTTTTTGGACTGACACTATGTCTAAGGGGTCACTAAGGTTAAAATCACACAAAATGGATCATGGCTCAGTGGTAGAGAATTTGACCGGTCACCCGTTTGAACTTGGTTGGGCCCTTTTTTTTTGGACAGACACTTTTTACACTTTTGGACTGACACTCTGTAGAAGGGGTCACTAAGGTTGAAATCATGTAAAATGGGTCTATAGCTTAGTGGTAGAGACATTGACTGTAGATTAAGAGGTCATCAGTTCAAATTTGGTTGGGCCCTTTAATTTTGGACAAAGCCGACCACCGAGTGTCTGAAGGAATAGAAATAAGAATAATTATCGATTCGAAACCTTGGACCCTTTTATTTTGGACAAAGCCGACCACCAAATGGAAAAGAAATAAGAATAATTATCAATTCCAAACCTTATTCCAAAGTCCTCCACCACATAGAACCATGTACTTAGAACCTAAGGGTCACTGTTCTCGGACAAGAATCAAGAAATCATTAAGAAAAGTGTGTGGTATCCAAGCACCCAGTATGAACATGGTCAAAAACTTACAATTAGGCTACGTCTTGTAACTAAGGACAAACAACACCAACTATTGTTGATATTTTGAATGTAATGTAAATGTAAATATATGTGTTCATTATATTTTAATTCTTTTTTTATTTCGAGAAAACATTCTACTTTGTTTTCAACCTCTCTTAACTTGCAATTGGTGCTTCGAGAACCCACCGAAAATGGGTCATGACTCTCTTTTTGTTTTCACTTACTCCTAAATCTTTAAAATGTCTCCTATTTTTATTCCTAAGTTTGCCGGCGGCATTGTTTGTTGTCGAGCTTGATAATGTGAGTTTGTAACCCATCCGTTAGGGGTCTTGGAATGATTCTCTAGATTATCCCTTCCATGTTAGGAGTTGGGCCATGGGTGAAGGAACCGTTGGTTTACCGCCCCTAAGAGTTAAGTTGAGGCTAGTTTCACATAGTATCATTGTCTTTGAGATTACAATTCTTTTCTATTTTATCTAAATTTTTTAAATATGGGTTCATTTCCAAATGCATGCTAACACCCTTATTGTTGAATAAATGACTATTATGATTATAAGTCAACTGAGTTAAGTGGAAATAAATTTTGAAGATGAAATTAAAGTATTAATTTTGATGTCATCTTTACTTGAGTTTTGGGATATTGTTATTAATGAGATTCAATCTAATGCCATTAGAAAAAAGAATTGTCAACGTAAGATATTTGAAACAAATAAATATTTTGTCCTCTGTGATATATCAAATCACTCATTTGAAATTCCTTAATAATAAACTGAAGTCTTGCATCTTTTATAGAGAAAAGTTCCTTAAATAGAAGTATTATTAGATACTTCTAAGCATTTAGAGATCAACAAGACACAAAGATAAATATTCTAAAAAAAAAATAGGGGTTAAACTTTTAGTTAACGTAATTTAAGAAACTTATGATTTTTATATTATCAAGAGTTTAATTGAGCTAGGTCGATTCAATCTAGTGGACCCAAGAATTGAACCGAACAAAACCAACCAGTTAGTAACATGATTTAGTGAAAGCATTTTCACGCAAAGTAGAAGCAATAATGGAGGGTTTGAAATAATATAGTTTTCACCCCTTGTTTCTCTGAGTGAATATTGAAATAATATAGTTTTCATGTTAAGTTTTGCACGGAAGAAAGAAAGACTGGGATGTAAAGTATTATTTCAATTTGTTTGTAATATACAACAATATATAAATTAACTATAAGAAATATATAAAATTACATGTTCTCTAAGAGCTTCAATCAACACGGGAGGGTTACTTCTGCAACCACTCTAAAGGTGCTCAAGATCACAACGAGTTAGATAAAATAGCTCTAGAACTTTGAATCCAATAACTTGAGTTTGACTCGTGATAGGATCTCTTTTCTTGTGGAATCTGCATAAAATAGGAAAAACCATTCCAAAATAAATTTTTACAAGGGGTTCTATGGTGTAGTGGTTAGCACTTTGGACTTTGAATCCAACGACCTGGTTTCAACTCCCAGTAGGACCTTTAAGAACGACAACACAAATTTTCTTGAGGCATAAGGTGTAATCATTTGAACTCGTCGTATTCAGGAACTAAACCTTAGAGGTTGTCATGTCATGCATCGTATTTTAACCATGAAAACTCTTTCGAAGTAACTCTTAATTTTCTCCCCATGAGTGCATAGATGGCGTTGTCATAATCATGGCATCCTGCTAGCAAATCGTGGTGCAGGTCTCATTTAGGTGAGGGAGATAATAAGTTAATAAGTCGATTACTTCAGGCATGGAAACCTAGGTGTTCCTAAGTTTATGCATAACGTCTTGGGTCAAGCTTCATGATATTGTGCACGGGATACCACTTTAGTTATCCTAGGAGGTAAAGTCATATGGAACGTGATGAGCATTTTCTCCCATATCTTGGTTTCGCTAACTAAAGTTTTCCAATAACTCCCAAACTCCATTACATTATATAACCT
>NW_019268784.1:0-19037 GCF_002738365.1 Cucurbita moschata
CTCTCATCCAGACTGCTTCATGAACATCTTCACAAAAATCTTCTCCTATTGCATAGTCTCTCATCTAGACTGGTGGTCTCTTATTCCTCGCCTTATTCGAGCTAGGAGAGCTTGCTTCAGCCAAAGAGCTAAATAAAATATTTTCCTCTGCAGTATTTTCATCTGCCGCTTCTATATCATTATTTTCATCTGCCGCTTCTATATCATAGAGTCCGTAGGCTTTTGACTCTTCACTAACTCCCAGCACAACATAACTCAAACTCTTATCATCTAGCTTAGTTCTCTGAGATGCCTCCTCTTTTTGTCTCTGAATCAACTCGAGCTCACAATATTGTTTTTCTTCCTTCCGCTGCAGCTCCAGAACTAATTGTCGTTGTGCTTTTTCTACCCTTCATCTATTCTCTTCCAGCATTTTATCTAGCTCTTCTCTCTCTTTCGTGCTTGTTCTTCTTTCTGTGTTGTAGTAGTTAAAGCGGCTTCTTTCTCTTTGTCAAGCTGCACATCAACATCATCAAACAACTTTGTTCGACCTTCCTCTATTCTCCTCTGTATTTCTAATTTAGTCTCTTCAGAGTTTAGCCTTTCTTCAACCTTCTTCTGAATTAGTTTTTCCATTTTCCTAGCTGCATCTTCTTCTGAATTAGTTCTTCCATCCTCCTAACTACATCTTCTTCTAACTTCTTCAACTCTGCTTCATGCCTTTTCTTCTCTTCTTCCTCTTTCTTAAGCTTCTCTATGGAATGATTCTGATCAAGTGGATGCACAACTAGGACTGGAACTGAACGATTTGGGGAAAAGAGATAACGAGGAAGACCTACTTCTGCGTTGGCGACTGAGGGAACTTGAACGGCTGCTCCTCCTAGAATGGGTAGTGGAATGATAGGGGGAAAGACTTGGGTCCCTTCTACTTCTCTGACTATGGCGATAGGAATTGGAGTGGTGAGTGTATGACAGAGACCTTGAACCACTTCTCCCCATAAGTTTCTATTGAGTTTGAGTGTCTACTACAGGCTGAGATATAGCATGCAATATGAACATTCGATTCAAAGACATCTTTGTCTCCATGATTAAGCCTCTCTCAAGATGAAACACCTTGCATGTTCCATTTTGAAATAAAAAGGTAACCCCCTTTGCTTGCAATTTACCACTACTCAACAAATTGTTCCTTAGGTCTAGCACATAGAACACTCCTGTGATTATCATTATGCTTCCATTCACTTCCAGCCGTACATTACCCTTTCCGGTTACAACCATGCTTGACATTCCCATTGAAAATGTCCTAGCTTGTGACAGTTATAGCACTCCACTATGGCCTTGTTGAAGGTTTGTTTGCCTCGTCCCCTTCCTCTGCCTCTAAAGCTTCCACGACCTTGACTCCTTCCTCCAACAGACTGCACAAGTGGACTCTCCATCGACATACTTTTATTATGACGCACTTAGAAGACTGCTACTTCTAGTTTTAACTAGTTTAGGGCATGGCTCTGATACCAAATTGTTAGGAACAGAAAAAGAAAATTGGAAAGATCAGAAGAATTGGGAGAAATCTCTCATCCAATTGAAGAATGATTAAATCAAATCTAATTCAAATAACTAGATCAAATCTAATCCAAATAACTCAATCAAATCTAATCCTAACATTTACCATATCTATTTGGTATCATATTTATGTCTCGTATCTATATCTCATTTTTATTTTTGTGACCCTGAGATATTTTGATTTTATAAATAGATATCTTCACAAAAATAAGTTTAATTTATGTTGAGCTGGAGAACAAAAATTTACACTTAAAGGACGTTGATACTTGGGACTTTGATTCCTCTTAGTGTGAAGCTTGCATCTTGCAATTACTTGGGTAGAGAATGTGTTTCACTTAAAATTCACTCAAGAGAAAATAATCAAATAACGAACCATATTTGAAAGAGGATAATATATATATTTTTTTTTAATCTTTGGAAAACAAGAAAGAATAAAAATTAAAACATGGCATGAATGACATCTTCTTGAATCTTTGTTTTGTTCTCCTAAATGTATATAAAAAAAATCTTATATATTTTTAGATATAATTTAAGATTACCTATTGAAGAATGATTAAATCAAATCTAATTCAAATAACTAGATCAAATTTAATCCAAATAACTCAATCAAATCTAATCCTAACATTTACCATATCTATTTGGTATCATATTTATGTCTCGTATCTATATCTCATTTTTATTTTTGTGACTCTAAGATATTTTGATTTTATAAATAGATATCTTCACGAAAATAAGTTTAATTTATGTTGAGATGGAGAACAAAAATTTACACTTAAAGGACGTTGATACTTGGGACTTTGATTCCTCTTAGTGTGAAGCTTGCATCTTGCAATTACTTGGGTAGAGAATGTGTTTCACTTAAAATTCACTCAAGAGAAAATAATCAAATAACGAACCATATTTGAAAGAGGATAATATATATATATTTTTTTTAATCTTTGGAAAACAAGAAAGAATAAAAATTAAAACATGGCATGAATGACATCTTCTTGAATCTTTGTTTTGTTCTCCTAAATGTATATAAAAAAAATCTTATATATTTTTAGATATAATTTAAGATTACCTATTTAATAAAACTCCATCCAAACTTCTACTCATAAATTTAATTATTGTTTGTATACAATTGTTAATATGTAAGAAAATACACGTACGAAATGTTTATACTATTGGTAGTACATTAGTCTCGGTTGTTTGACTAAAACAATGCAACCATTGTCCAAACGAAAGAATTTGATTCGAAGCTATCTCCTAATAGAGGGAGGCTCAATTAGACTTTGTTGTAAGATTTGACCCTATCAATTTGAATAGCGTAACTATCTATAAAAGTGTTCCAAAGTGAGTCGTGGAGAAGATTTGCCTTAAAATCTAGTTCCAATTAAGGATGTCAATGATGAAGAGAGGTTTGCAATTGTGAAGAAGTTCCGTCATATGCATGGGACGCTACGGCCATCCAATAAGCTCTTGTAGTATTATCTCTTTTAAGGAATTCATTATCTCTTTTAAGGAATTCATTATCTCTTTTAAGGAATTCATTATCTCTTTTAAGGAATTCATTATCTCTTTTAAGGAATTCATTATCTCTTTTAAGGAATTCATTATCTCTTTTAAGGAATTCATTATCTCTTTTAAGGAATTCATTATCTCTTTTAAGGAATTCATTATCTCTTTTAAGGAATTCATTATCTCTTTTAAGGAATTCATTATCTCTTTTAAGGAATTCATTATCTCTTTTAAGGAATTCATTATCTCTTTTAAGGAATTCATTATCTCTTTTAAGGAATTCATTATCTCTTTTAAGGAATTCATTATCTCTTTTAAGGAATTCATTATCTCTTTTAAGGAATTCATTATCTCTTTTAAGGAATTCATTATCTCTTTTAAGGAATTCATTATCTCTTTTAAGGAATTCATTATCTCTTTTAAGGAATTCATTATCTCTTTTAAGGAATTCATTATCTCTTTTAAGGAATTCATTATCTCTTTTAAGGAATTCATTATCTCTTTTAAGGAATTCATTATCTCTTTTAAGGAATTCATCAAATTCCCTTTACAATAAGTCCTCTCTCTATGTGTTTGTGGGACATTACCTATAAGTGGGACATTACCTATAAGTGGGACATTACCTATAAGTCCTCTCTCTGGGACATTCTATGTGCTTGTGGGACAATGTGCTTGTGGGACATTACTCAAGCGAGACATTACTCAAGCGAATTCCCTTTACAATAAGTCCTCTCTCTATGTACTCGATATAATAATCCTTATATAAGTATCTTTTCTTTTTCTACCCACCTTATACATAACACGTTAAATTAATTCATACTTAAAAAAATAATTTCTCCCTTTTGGAGATGCGGGGTATTGATTCCCGTACCTCTCGCATGCTAAGCGAGCGCTCTACCATCTGAGCTACATCCCCACAATTTTTGCATCACAAAATCCTAAATTTTCCGTCATCAATAATAGTGAAAATGAAGAAATATTGCTACCCAACATGTCATGAATAGGGAAAAATTGAAAAGAAATAATATATTAGATAGTCTTATTTTTGGAGATGCAAGGTATCGATCCCTGTAGCTTTTGCATGCAAAGCGAGCACCCTGCCATCTAGGCTACATCCCAGTGATTGTTACACTATAAAACCCTAAATGTCCCATCATTAATAATAGTGAAAATAAAATACTTTCTTTTGGAGAGGCGGGTTATCAATCCCCGTACAACTCGCATGCAAAGCGAGCGCTCTACCATCTAAAGCTATATCTCTACAATTTTTACGTCACGAAACCCTAAACGTCTCGTCATGAATAATAGTGAAAATGAAAAAATATCGCTACTCATTATGTCATAAATAAGGAAATATTGAATAGAAATAAAATTGTAATAACGAATAGTTTCTTTTGGAGATGCGAGGTATCGATCCCCGTATCTCTCGCATCACAATTTTACATCAAAAAACTCTAAACTTCTCATCATCAATGATATTGAAAATGAAAAACTATCCCCGCTCATTATGTCGTAAATAAGGAAAAATTTAAAAGAACTAATATACTTAGTAATCGTTTCCTTTGTTGATGCATGGTACCGATCCCAGTACTTATCACATGGGATGCAAACGCTCAACCATCTGAGCTATATCCTCAAGATTCTTACATCATAAAATCCTAAACATCTCGTCATCAACAATAGTGAAAATAAAAAATAATGCTATTCATTATGTCATAAATAAGGAAAAATTTAATAGGAATAAAATAGTAATAACGAAACTCTTTTGGAGGTATGGGGTATCGATCCGATCCCCGTACCAATCGCATGCTAAGCAAGAAATCTACCATCTAAGCTACATTCCCACAATACTTATATCAGAAAACCCTAAATGTCCTGTCATCAAGTGAAAATGAAAAAATATCTCCGCTAATTATGTTATAAATAAGGAAAGGTTGAATAGAAGTAAAATATTAATAACAAATAATTTCTTTTTGAGATGCAGGATATCCCCTTACCTCTCGCATGCTAAATGAGATCTACCATCTAAGCTACATCCCCACAATTGTTGCATCATAAAACCCTCAAATTCCCATCACAAGCTACATCCCCACAATTGTTGCATCATAAAACCCTAAATTTTCCATCATCAATAATATTGAAAATGAAGAAAATCTAGAGATGCAGGGTATCGATCCCCATACCTCTCGCATGCAAAGCGAGTGCTCTACCATCTAAGCTATATCCCCAAAATTCTTATGTCACAAAGTCCTAAACATCTCGTCATCAGTAATAGTGAAAATGAAAAACTATCCCGGCTCATTATGTCCTAAATTAGAAAAAATTGAAAAAAAATAATATATTTAGTAATCGATTCAATCGGAGATGCAAGGTATTGATCCCCGTACTTTCCACATGGGAAATGAACGCTCTACCATTTGAACTACATCCCTACAATTCTTACATCAAAAAACCCTAAACGTCCCTTCATCAATAATTGTGAAAATGAAAAAGTATCTCTGCATATTATGTCATAAATAAGGAAATATTGAATAGAAATAAAATATTAATAATAAATAGTTTCTTTTGGAGATGCGAGGTATCGATCCTCGTACTTCTCGTATGCTAAACCGTACCTCTCGCATCCTAAGTGAAGCTACATCCCCACAATTCTTGCATCACAAAACCCTAAATTTTCCATCATCAATAATAGTGAAAATGAAGAAATATCGCTACTCAACCTTCATGAATAAGGAAAAATTGAAAATAAATAATTTTGAATAATATATTTAATAACATAGTTTTATTTTGGAGATGCGTGGTATCTATCCCCGTACCTCTCGCATGCAAAGCAAGCGGTCTACCATTTGAGCTACATCCCCACGATTCTTATGTTACAAAATCCTAAATGTCTCGTCATCAATAATAGTGACATGAAAAACTATCTCTACTCATTATGTCGTAAATAAGAAAAAATTGAAAAGAAATAATATATTTAGTGATCGATTCATTTGGAGATGCAAGGTATCAACCCCGTACTTTCCACATTGGAAGTGAGCGCTCTACCATCTGAGCTACATCCCCACGATTCTTACATTAAAAAATCCTAAACCTCTCGTCATCAGTAATTGTGAATGGAAAATATCTCCGCTCTTTATTTCATAAATAAGGAAAGATGTAATAGAAATAAAATATTAATAACATAGTTTACATATGTGTCACTTGTGTTATTTTAATGTATTTATTTACTTGGTAAATGTCTTTCATACCACTAGACCAAATGCCCTTGTTATACCACTTGAAACGTATGTATGAAGCCTTGGGATGGGATGTTAAGAAAGACTATGAGTATTAAGAGCATGGTGATAAGTATAAAATGTCGAATATGAAGTCCTTAGATAAGAAGAGATCATACCACTAAACCAAATGCCTTTTCTTGAACACCCAATATTTTTAGCTTCTACTCAAATATATTTTTCTCTTAGTAGTTGGAGGGCTATAAAATGAAAAAGTTGAATTGTTATAATATACCAGGGTTATCAAATAAACCAACAACCCAACAAAAGAAACAAACTAATCAATTTTGGTTGGATTGATTCGGTTCAGTTCATCAGTTTGTTTGATTTAATTTTTCTATTTTGCCTCGTATGACAAGAAAATAAAGTTGTATTGAATGCACCTTAATTTCATTTATGACAAACTCATATGAAACATAATTGCATTAATAGTACTCAGAGTTGGAGTCTATAAGCATTTCATGAACTTCAGTGCAATTCATGCTTCATTAAAGATGAGATGAACTTTAGTTATGTAGGGGAACTTTAAATTGCTTCATGTGGAGCTTCAATAACTATATGCTAGTTACAATCTTTAGGATTGACTAATTGGACAGGAATTCATGGATTTAGGGAAATTTTTATGTAATTATCAACTACAACTTATGTTTTCAAATTTTTAGGACATAATTTAGGTAGTTGTTTTTATGAGTCGTAAACTTGTTTCTTTGCATAATATGGATTTAGTTGAACTATTATTATCGATAAGATGGAGAAAGAAATTGTCTTTGAATTGACTAATAGACCTAGGTTCATCGTTGTTGTCTTTTAACTTGTGATTTTGCAAAAAGCTTAACTAATATGAACTGTCATGTCACAAGAACTTTTAAATCAAGAATATACCCTACACATCATTCAAGATGGCAATAAAATGGAGTTAAATTGAACGCACTTTACTTTCATGTTTGGCGTGTTCAAGATAAAACATAATTGTATTATTGATATTGAGCCTGGAGTCTATAAGAATTTAATGATCTTAAGAGAAATTCCTGTTTTATTAGAGGATACCAACTTTATTTAAGGTACTAGGAGTTCAAGAATCTCGATTTGAATATGGTTAAGGAATAGTAAGATTTGAAAGTTTTGAATTCTAGACCAAATTTGTACCTAATTATTTCTTTTTATGACTAATTATAAATTAAGAGAAAAATATTTTTGTAAAGATAGATTTATCTCTAAAGCTTTCGTGACGAAACCATGTTTAGACTAGCAGTTTAAAGTCAGGAGATGCGGTCACAGGTGTGATTATTTTGGATGGGTTCGTAATAGAACTTACCGTTGAGATGAGGGAGCCTTCAAAGGTTGTGCACTCACAGATGGGGTTGTTATGTAGCGTTAGTCTGTCTTTGTGTTTGAGTTTTTTTGTACTTTTTTTTTTGTTTTTTTGTAATTGTATCTCAAACCCTTTTTTTTCTTTTGTTTGGATAAATTTGAACAACACCGTCTTATAATTTAATTTAATTTTATATTTAATGTTGTGTTAGTTTTCTCAATCTCATTTTAATTTTACAACATTTTCTTATTTTATATTAATTTACTTTTATTTTTATTTGTTTTCACTCTCAATTTTAGTTTCTATTTGAGTTTTGAACCCTTGAAATTTGGGTTGTGACACATTGGTACCAGAGCAGCCAGATTTTAAATTATATAGATTTTTTCTTAGGATAAAGAGTCGTATATCTCTATGACTCAGCTCGATGACACGTCTCTCCGCGACCAAGTAAGTAGTCTAACCCTATTTTGTAGTATATGATATGTTGTAAAACTTGTATGAATTTATTGTATGTTTTGATTTTCGTGGTAGTTATAAAATGTCCCTGGACGTTAAAGAGTGAACGTTAACTATATAAGACAATAGTGGATCAACGTTATAGTGTCTAGATATGGTGAGGAGGAAAAGAGTGGTCATGAGATATCTTACTAGCCATAGGAAAACAGAGAGTTGCCGTTGCACAGTGTGAGACATCTATCCATGAAATTTTGGTACTAGAAATGAAGAAACTGGAGATGGTCCCCAAACGGGACCATTTCGAATCGCAATTTCTTTGGTTCCCTGGCAGCGTCAACCAAATTAACCCTACGGCGTGACAATCCTTGAGCTTCCACTCCTCCGTGGTCATGGTATCCAGCTTCACCCCCAAAATGGGTTCTTGAATATCTTTCTCGTATAGATAATCTTCAATCTGCATCTTCTAGAAACTGATATCGAATCCATCAAATTTTTCAATTCCAGTTTTTGAACTTTCCATCTTCACAGATCATGGTGAATCTCTCCTCGCTCTAATACTAGTTATTAGAATCACACAACAGCGCACACACTTGATCTAAATGAACACAAAAAATATGATAGAGAAAATGTAAGAAGAAATATTGACCAATGGTTTTGTATTAATGACTTTAGGTATGCAAAGAGAGGATATGGAGGATGAGAAATGTACATTTAGGAAGCACTGACTAATGGGTATACATATTATTTCAGTTTATTATATATAGCTTCACTATATGTAACCGCCTACTATATATAATTATTTAGTATATATTTCTCTATCAGATTTTTACTATATATCTTCAGCCTTAGCGAACAACATACCTAAAACAGATCACTGAACAGACTGCGCTACACCTCTTCTCACCCCCCGGAGCATATGGATCCACCCAATCGATGAACACTCAAACCAAACTCGCCCATCCTTTTTGGCACAGGGACGCAAGAACCAATCCAAGTAATCTACAGTGGGGAGACCCCTTAAAGCAACAAGCGAGAATGGCTAGGTTGATAGCAGGGTTAAAGAAAAGGGGAGTATGAAAAGACGTATCGCGTAACCGTCCCTGTAAGCAACTTCATTCTTTCTTGATCTATGATCCGACTCTTGGGTTTGGATAAGTAGGACCTCTTGGTTCGGGGAAAACTGGAGATGTTGGCTAAGAAAGCTAAGCAGGCAAGTATAGGACGGACAAAATGCACATACAAATTGATTGACATGATCCCTCTCCCTCTCTCTTTGGCTAGTTGGCTAGTTGCACGATAAGCGGGAAAGCATATCAGGTAGGGAAAGAAAGGCTACTCGATCTCCTGTCAGGCCAACCCTCAACGGCGAGCTCACCAGGAAATGCTATAAGTCCGATAGAAGTCCAAGGTTTCGTCTACTAAGGACCAAGAAGCTCTTGAAGGAGCTAACATGAAATGAGAAATACATTCGTTTACGACAACTAATAGATAGCGAACCTTTTGGTAGAAACTGAATGATCCCTTGGCTCGGGCAAGAAAAAGAAAAGGTAGTCGTACTCCTACTTTTTTCGTCGGACGATAGAAAAGTTTGAGCTGAAAGATTGAATCACACCTGGTAAGAAAGGTGGGCTTAGCAGGTTTCTCCAAACGTATAAACAAAAAGAGGAAGCAACCGGTTCTAAAGAGGATATCGATACGCATACATTCTAGCATGGAAGAACCTAGCTGAACCGGATCAAGGGTCCTAACTTAGTCCGACTGACCTTCTTTGGCTGGCCCCCGCCCTTGTAACAAGGTCAACCCATACGTGCTCTTTCCTTTCATTTAGCGAGATAGCTTACCAGCTCTTTCGGCTCATACCAGCAGTATGAAAAGCGGAATCCTCATTCTGAGTCGAGTCCGCATTGCCATATGAATCGACATCGGTCAAACCAAGATCTCCTATTTTTTCTTTAATGAAAGCGGATCTAACAGTTTCGATAAAACCAACGTCTTCTAAAGAAGGAGTCGTTTTGCCTTGATCATTGTGGACATATGTAGTCCCGCTTTACCTTTGCCTACCGTGAAAAGGAAAGTTCCCTCACAGTAGGCCTTCCCAGCTCCCGAACGTCTTTCTATCAATTGAGAGAGGTATAGAATAGTACAACAAACCAACAAGACAAGAATTGACTCATAAGATGGGCGGTCAGGGAAACGATTTCATTTGTGTTATCCACCAAGGAAATGATCAAGGAATTCAAATCCTGAATAAAGTACTGTAGGCAAGCGAATCTTTTGAAAATGAAAGCGTGTAGAACTCATATCCACTTTCTCTTCGATTCGTAAACTTCGGATCTGATTTTCCTTTCCTCTCTTGGTGACTGAGAGACAATTTAGGCCTGGCGTGCATCCGATTCGGTCAACAATAAGGTACAAAGTGGATTGATTAAATGGGCTTGAAGTTCCATTATCATTAGGTCGAAGATCTCTACTAGGTTTAACGCACTTTGGTAGTTGCGAATGTTGGCGTAATCGAATGTCTTTCTCATTCAACATTCTCTCTTACCAAGCACTCATACTCGCCAGGGTTGAGGAGACAGTCCGTGAGCTAATTGGGTTTCAAGATTGCGTATACGCGAAAAGAGCTTGCTTTTGACTTTCTCCTCGGCGTTTTGTGCCCGGTTCTAGTTCAGGAAAGGGTCTGATCTCTTTCATTGGAGCACATTGATGCCGAAGGAGTCTTCGGAACCGGTGGAGAGGCTATGATGACTTCAAGCTATTCAAATAGCATGACTGATACTACAAAGAAAGGGTATCTAAGTCACACTAGTGGAATAGCTTTTTCATAATAATTATCTCGATATATGATACAAAAAACCTGCCTGATGACTGATAAGGTAAGGGGTTTCAAAAGACAAAAGAATGACAATTCTACGTGTGCTTTTTTTTTTTCAGTGTGCGCGGTTCGCCTGCCTTCCTGACCACGGATAGGCTATGGGGCTTTGCACTTCGGCCCATGAGAATACCATATCAAGGTGACAGGATTCGAACCTATGGCTCTCTGAAACTTCTTCATCGGTTATGAAAAGTTCCTAGAAAGAATGAACAATTTGAAGAATGAACAATTTGTGTAATGCTCTTTTTGAAGTCGGGCTCGAGACGGTCTTTATTCTTCCAAGAATATGTTTCATTCTCTATTCTCATGTTCTTGGTTCAATGTTTAAAAATCACATTTTAAATTATATTATCTTGCTTAATTCATTTTGATATAATATTGTTGGGGGCATTTTGAGAATTCTCTCACACCCAAAACAATAATCATACCACTTAGACCAAATGTCATTGTAGTCGATCTTTAATTCTTAGTTGCTAGTCTATATATGAAATTTATATAAGTTGAAGCAATGCACACGCATTCCTTTGGGTTAGGCCCATTGAAAACTATTTTATTTTTTTATTTTTTTTCCTTTCAAAATTGTGCTTTGTTTTCTTTTGGAGGGGCATTTCGAGAATTGAACTCAAGACCTCTTGCACCCAAAGCAAGAATCATACCACTATAACAAATGCCCTTATAATGGACCATATATTAAGTTGTTTATGGAATGTATCATCATTATTTCATTTATTTACTTTGTTAATGAAATCCATGAGCAATTATTATTATATCTTTTAGATCTAGACCGCTGTTAAATTATTTACATAGGGTTTACGATAATTACTGTAGAGAGAAGAAAAAAGAATAAAGAAGAAAAAAGAAACACAAGTATTTAATGATGTAAAGATAAAAAGATAATTAGTGTAGAAAGAAGAAAAAAGAAACACAAGTATTTAATGATGTAGTACTTGCTTTCTCTGAGGCTCATCTTTTGATATATGAACATAGGGGCATTCCAAGAATTGAACTTGGGACCTCTCGCACCCTAAGTGAGAATCATACCACTAGACCAAATGCCCTTTCTAAAAAAAATGCAACATTTTTAATTCCTACTCAATATATTTTTTTCTCTCAAGTTTGAAATCTATTTTCATTGGCGGTTGTTGGACTATAAAACAAAAATTTGATGGTCTAGTATTTTACTTGTAAGTAAGGCATGTAATATTGAATTGTTCTACTATGCAAGTGTTATCAAATAAACTACAACCCAACAAATGAATCAAACTAATCAGTTTGGGTAGGGTTGGATTTATTCGGCTCCGTTCATCAGTTTGTTTGATTTAATTCTTCTATTTTGCTTACAAGAAAATGAAGGTTTTTTGAATGTACCATAGTTTGATTTATGACAAACTCATATGAAATATAATTGCATTAATAGTACTAAGAGTTGGAGTCTATAAACATTTCATGAACTTAAGTGCAACTCACGCTTCATTAAAGACAGATAAACTTTAGTTAAGTAGCTGGAACTTTAAATTACTTCATGTGGAGCTTCAATCACTCTATGTTAGCTACTATCTTTACGATTTACTTATTGGACACGAGTTCTTGGATTTAGGGGATTGTTTTATGTAATTTTCAACTACAACTTATGTTTTCAAATTTTTAGGTCATAATTTAGGCGGTCGTTGTATATTATGGATGAACACTAGAGTTTCTATCCCGTTCACCACAACTACTCTATTTTTTGTTTGAAGGCTATAATTGTCATCTATGTTGTATGGCAATAAAATTTGTTTAGATGAAATTTTAGTTAAAGTTGCATATTTTACTTCTTGCCAGTAAAAAATTTGTTTCTTAGCATAATATGAATTTAGTTGCAGAGTTATTACGAATAAGATGGAGAAAGAAATTTTCTTTAAAATAATAAACAGACCCAAGTTCATCTTTGTTGTTGTCTAATTCTGATTTTGCAAAAAGCTTAACTAATATGAAATATCAAGGTAAATCAAGAATATATCCTACACGTCATTCAAGATGACAATAAAATGGAGTTAAATTGAATGCAGTTTTAGTTTCATGTTAGCAGGTTCAAGATGAAGCATAATTGTATTAATGATATTGAAGAGAAATTCGTGTTTTATTAGAAGAGACCAACTTCATTTAAGGTACTAGGAGTTTAAACTACTCCATTGTAATTTCAAGCACTCCACAATGATTACAAATTTAGGGTTGGCTACTTGGACATCAATTATCAACTTTAGGTTATAATTTAGGTAGTAGCCATTATAATATTAATGAGCAAAAGAGCTACAATTCTTCCATGGACCATATGTGTTATAGTTAAATGAATATATATATATTATGTATGTCGAGGTTTGGGTAAAGAACAAAGTAGTAAAGAACACCATTGTCAACTCTAGAGCCAACCACAACTCATGATGGAGACTGATGCAAAATATTTTAACATCCTTTGGCATCAAGATACAGGAAAGATGAACGCCGTCAAATTGGAAGTTTTACCTGTCTTAAGAGTCACAATGAAAACTCTAATCAAGCTGGAGCCTTGGACTAGGCAAATTGTTTAGTGATAGTTGAAACGGATGACTTCGACGTCGTGTCAGGAATGAACGTCCTGCTGAAACACAAAATTAGTTACATGCCCCTAGCAAAATGTCTAGTAGTAATGAAGTCTAATCCGACGATCATTCAGAAAAACATCCATCAACCAAGAGGGTTGAAAAAGATGTCGATACTATAGTTGAGAAAGAATCATAGCCATGATGAATCTACGCTTACTGCTATTGTTGTAATTGAAAAAGGGAGCTCGAGTGAGCCAACCTCAATAGAAACCTTGTTGCCACTAGATGAACACCACGACGCAAAACAAGGTCAGATAATGGATTTATCCCCACCAGGAGAGACAAAAACAAGGTTAGATACTGAAGAAGGGAGACAGAAACAAACCATTGAAGCAACACATGTTCACACAGAAATATCATCTAGACGGATGAAGAGAAGGGTCAGTCTGAAGTGTCAACCACAATAATTTCAAGAAAAATAAAGAGTTCATATAAGTTAAGTTCAAATAAACTTCGAGTTCAAAGCATCAAGAACCAAAGACTTGTGTGAAAATACTATGGACTAGTTAAAATTATCCATAAGATTACGAAGACATCATATAGAATCCAATTGCTCTTATGGATACGGACTAACCTTGTTGTCCACGTTAGTAACTTGAAACGTTATTATTTCAACCAAGAAGACATCAAGCAAAAGCAGGTGGTATGACGTCATACAAATAAGAAAAAGTTTCAAGGGAAGAAAGTAGGGAAGACACGAACATAGAAGACATGAAGACTCAACAAACCAAGAAGTGATTTTCAACAGCACCTAGTAGGTTGGAAGAAACTCCTCATTATAAGATCAGCTGGAAGCGCATCGAGAGACCTAAAGTCAGCCTCATCCAATAAATTGTGTGGGGGCAAATGTCACAGTCATGATTGCCCAAGGCGTGTTGCCTGTGGTTGCATGTTGCATGTCTCAACAATGTTGCATGTTGCATGATTTGTTGTCCAAGGCGGTTATTTGGGCAATGTTATTGTTTACCGATTATTTGGGCGACACGCCTTGAGAAATCATGACCACCTCATATAGTGGGTTATTTTAATGTTACTTAAATCTCGAGCTATTTAATCGGTTCAGGGTCTTAACTCACAGTTCTTTGGGTTTTTCTTTCATATATCCTTAATTCATACTTGGTTTAGGGTTCATATGAAAATCCAAGCGATTTCTACAAGTATTTCTTAACAAAAAGTCCAAGGTAGCTACTTGCCTCGTCGTCGACGTTTGGGACGTCCATTCTTGAGCTTCCAGTATCTGAATTACTTCAAATTTCCTTCCATGTACTCCTTATTGTGTCTAGTTTCTGAAACCATAAGATTTTCTATGAGAATTGGTCTGAAATGGGGTTAAAATTGAGAAAACCCAAGAAAATGTCAAATTTTGAGTTGACTTGGACAGTTCAGTTGAACTGGCCATATCATCGTTTTCTTCCCCTGAACAGGAAGAAGATGCCCATTTTTCGCGTTGCCGCCATTTGAAACTCGGCCTGTAAAGCCACATTTACAGCGTTTCTCTCCTCGATTTCTTCGTGAAACTTAAAGATGGGTATTACAAGGAAGGGCTAGGGATTGATTTGATACCTTCTCGTTGATCGTAGCCTAAGATATTCGCTTCGAAAGTTCATCGAAAATTTGATTTATCGCTGGAGATAAAACAAAGGATTTCTTATTGGGTAGCCGATTCTAGGGGTTTCAAGGCCCTATTTCTTCATTGAACCTCTTCCATATCCTTTCTTCAGGCTAAAGGAATTGTTTTGGAGGAACGTCTTTGAGTGTAATTCTTATTCTATAAAAAAATTTAATAATTTGGGAAGTTTATAAAAATTAGAAAAAGTACCATTTTCTCAATATTTTTTCAATTTTACTTATTCTTTGCTTCTAGATACAACCTAGTAGGGATTATACACTGTCTCTTATTGGAGACCTTGAGTGTTGCAAATTCTCCTCTCCTTTGAAAACTTTCGGTCATCCAAAGTGCTTATTCTAAAATAGGTAAGGGTACAAGGTTCTTATTTGCCTTCTGTTTCCCAAGTGTCTTCTTCTACTCTATGATTCTTCCATAGGACCTTAACAAGAGAGATTTCCTTCATCAAGTTTACTCAACTTCTTCCTCTGAAGCTAGAGGAATCCTTAATTTAAAGGAAAAGAGATCGTAGATAGGAATTTTGACTCTTATCCCCAATTTAATTTTGAAACCTATTTCCTTCAATTTGGCACGCTCTCGAGGTTATTTTTCTTCGTGGTCTTCTATGGAAGCATTCCTTGGAGGTGTAGAAATTGATTGGAATCATTCTTGCTTGACGAGTCATCATGTATCCTCAGATTGGATTTTCAAATTTTTCTTGAAGTTCTTCAATGGCGGATTGAATTGGGGGAATGGTTTCTGGGCACTTTCAGCCCTCTATTCCTTCATAGAACTTGTGGGTAATCTTGTTCAGAAACTGTAGGAATAAATTTGAAGAGAAATGGTGGAGGATTGCTCTCGAATTTGGAAGAAATCTAAGAGTAGGAGACCCATAATCTAAACGCTTATTGCCTTCGATTGGGGTATCAACCTTTCTCGATTCTTATTCCGTATTGTTGCTCCTACTTCAGACTTTATAGGAGGATTTTAAACCGACATTGAGAGCTCCAGATTCTTCGTTATTTAGAAGTTTGAAGAGAAATGGTGGAGGATTGCTCTCGAATTTAGAAGAAATCTGAGAGTAGGAGACCCACGATATAAACACTTATTGCCTTCAATTGGTGGATCGACCTTTCTCGATTCTTATTTCGTATTGTTGCTCCTACTTCCAATCTTATAGGATGAGGTTAAACTGACATTGAGAGCTCCAGAATCTTCATTATTTAGAGATCGAACTTTCTGGATACTAGTCGTTGGATGTGATGACCCGTGCGTGTTCGTTCTAGATCATATCACATTTTAGTGGAGATCCGACGGTTGAGATTTCAGTTCGAAATATTTCGCTCGGATGGTCACGATAGATGCTTTGATTCGAATTAGAGTGGCATTTCTGTAATTATCCATTCTTCTAGGGGTATTTTGGTAATTTGCCACTTGTTAAATATTTTATTATTATTTTTCTCGAAAAATCCATAATTTTTCTACAAATTTCTTATTGCTTTTTTTTTTTTTATCATTTTTCCCTTTTTTTGAATCTTGAGATTCCTTCTAGATAACCAATTTCAAGTCTAGAAAGATTCTTGATAATTGATAAAATGACTTTTTTGCCCTTTTGATTTACTTTTTCCTTTCCAATCCTTTTCGAAAGGCCTTCAACTCCTTGAAATCACTCGTTAGGGTACACCAGTGACTGGACTAAGTCCTTTGTTCTTGCTTAATCCTTTAATTTTTTTCCTTTCTATCCTTTGGGTCTTTCACGAGTGGCTTATTCTTATGGGAGATAATTTCCTTCATTTTTGGGTGTTACATATACATACTCGTTACAAACACAAAATAAGAAGCAGACTCAAAAGAAGAACAAAAAATACTACATTAAAAACAGAGTTTAGTCCATGGCCCACACTCCAAAGTCCGCTCTCATCCATGACCAACTCTTAGTTACTTGAAAAAAATGATAAACATGGAGTGAGTAGAACTTAGTAAGTAGCCTACTAGTAAGTTCTTAATCGCGACCTTTGATATTACTTCTTTTTATGTTTTCAGGATCTTATACTGATCTTGAAAACCTTCTCCTAAAATAACCTTCAATTATCTCCCCATGAACACAATTTTCTCCCCATCTATCTTTTTTTTTAACACTTTTGAGAGTTAAAGAGTAGTTTTGAAGTTTTTTTTTTTTTTAAATTCAACCGTATTTTTTTTATAAAAAAATTATCAGTATTTTTTTTTAGATAAAGTGCAAAGTTCAATGGTATTTTTATTAATTTAGATTATAATTTTTTAAAAAAAAATACAATTTTTTTTGGATTAAGTTAATATTAATTTTATTAAAATACATAACACCACATCAAAATTAATTTATTGGGACCAAAATTAAAACTAAAAAATCAATTTATTTTAAACTAAAAAATTAATTTATTTTAAAACTAAAAAGTATACTTCTTTGACTAAAACATCCCTTATCCCAACTATAAAGAATTTAATTCCAAGCTCTTTTCTAATAGACAAACGATTTATTAACCTCTTTTGTAAGATTTCACTTTATCAATTTAAGTAGCGTTCAACTATAAATATCTAATTTTAAAGTATTACTCAGCAAAGTAAATCTATTGAAACTATCTATCAAAGGTGTTCCAAAATGAGTTGGGGAGAAGTGTTTCTTTCAATTCTAATTTCAATTAAGGATGTCAATGACAAAAAAGTGCAAGAGGCTAGAAGGTTTGTAGTGGAAGAAAATAACAAGAGTCATGAACATCGTTTCGTTTACAAGCTGTATCATGTGTCTTATTCATGGTTACTTAAATCTCGTTGAATTGATGCGTCTTTCACATCAGAGACATTTGTGCCTTAAACCGAGCTCTTTGCAATAGCGAACTTATTAAAAACTCTTTGCTTGCTGCAACATTTGCTTGACATAATTTGACCAAAGGACGGTATGGACGACCATAGCTCACTGTATTGGTCTCCAATCATGAAGTGTGATGTCGTATCTTTGTGCATACCATATTCATAAACTATAACATGGCAAGAAATTTTTTATGTTTTGACTGGGCATGCCATATTCTGTTGTTCTTATATATCTTTAGTTACGTGTGATTAAAGCAAAGAAGTATAGACATGGTTTCCAACCAACCCTTCCTTTACAGTTAGTTCGACGAATGGGATTTTGTTATCATTTTATCGTTAACCCTTCCATTCGATTTTGTGTTATGATATCATACAGGGAATGAGAAGCGACCTTACTTGGACAAAATTATATACCGTTTGATAATTATTGTTGATAACAAAGATAAATTGAATTATAAGCATTTAAGTTCAAAAGTAACAAATTACTTGTACACTTTTACTTATAATCTTCATATTCTTTATATTGCGATAAGGAACGGAGGGATAGAAAAGATACTCATAATATCATTGACCTTTAATCTTAAAAGTAACTTAAAATACTCTAATATTGTGATTCAATCGCCTAGGCCAGAATTAAAAAAATAATATTTTTAAAAGATGGAAGAATTCATAAGCCAAACAAAATATGTATTCAAAGATGAAGAATTCACAACAACAATCACAAACAATATTAATTAGCATATTGTCTTTTGGTTTGTCACATTTTCAAACATGAACAAACCTCAATTTCGAGTCGGTGAGTATTATGGATCATAATCAACAGTACTTTGCAAGTAGCTTTGAGCATTCACAAAAGGTCGAAAGTTTAATTTCTTAAGAATGGTAACCAAATAACCAATGATTATTGTTGAATTTCCAAAAAAATACACCACAAATTTCATTTATAAATACAAATGGAACCATTTATATAAAACCCTGATTATATAATTGCATCTTCACTAACAAACCC
>NW_019268785.1:0-3348 GCF_002738365.1 Cucurbita moschata
CATAATCATGCCTCTCTCTCTCCTACTGCTCTCCCTATTGGGTCTCTTATTCTCCCCATCAAACTCCCTCTCCCTCTCCTTCCCTCTGACCTCCCATTCTGTCTCCTCCCAAGAAGCCTCCCTTTCCCTCTCCTCCAAAACCAAATCCCATGGGAAGTTCCCCTTCCAGTACTCCAACGCCCTTGTGGTGTCTGTTCCCATTGGATCGCCGCCGCAGCAGATGGACATGGTCGTAGACACCGGCAGCCAACTGTCCTGGATTCAATGCCACGGCAAAGTAAGGAGAAAATCAGTGAAGCCCATGATTAATTGGTTTGACCCTTATCTCTCCTCCTCTTTCTCTTTCCTTCCCTGTAACACCACTCTGTGCAGACCCCGAATTCCCGATTTTACCCTTCCTACTTCTTGTGACCCAACTCGCCACTGCCACTACTCCTACTTCTACGCGGATGGGACCCTGGCCGAGGGTAATCTCGTCACTGAAAAATTCACCTTCTCCAATTCCTTAACTACCCGCTCCCTCCTTCTGGGCTGCGCTACGGCCTCCACCCAAAACAGGGGTATGTTGGGAATGAATACTGGACGCCTCTCCTTCATCTCCCAGGCCAAGATATCCAAGTTTTCCTATTGCGTTCCGGATCGAACCGGGTCGGATCTAACCGGCTTGTTCTACCTTGGAGACAACCCCAACTCCGCTAAATTCAAATACGTCAACATGTTGACTTTCCCCAAAAGTCGACTCTCCCCGAATCTTGACAAGTCGGCCTACACCCTCCCGATGAAGGGGATAAGAATAGGCAACAACAAACTCAACATCTCGCCCGCCGTTTTCAAACCGGACCCATCTGGGGCCGGTCAGACCATGATCGACTCCGGCTCCGATTTGACGTATTTGGTAGATGAGGCCTACAGCAAGGTCAGAGAAGAGATGGTCAGATTAGTGGGGCCCATGATGAAGAAAGGATACGAATACGCCGCCGTCGCCGACATGTGTTTCGACGGCGCAGTGGCGGCGGCGGTGGGTCGGAGGATCGGCGACATGTGGTTCCAGTTTGAGAATGGGGTGGAGATATTGGTCGGGAAAGGGGAAGGGTTATTGACGGAAGTGGAGGAAGGGGTGAAGTGCGTGGGGATCGGACGGTCAGATAGACTTGTGACTGAGAGTAATATAATCGGGAACGTTCATCAGCAGAATATGTGGGTGGAGTACGATCTGAGCAATAAGAGAATTGGGTTTGGTGTTGCTAAGTGTAGTGGATTGAAGGCATGATCATGGACGGTGGAGATTCATACTATTCTTTTGTGTATCTATTTTTATATTACCAAATTTTGTTTTTAACAAAATTTGTTGTAATATCAATACTTATTGATCATTCATTTCGTTTAAGTATATGACTACGAAATAGTTTGTTTTTTTAAGTTCCATACTTCCTAAATATAATTTAATGGATTAATTTATAAAATTTATAAAATAAATAAATAAATAAAACATTAATATCCACCGCCATCGTTCAGTACCCAATGTTGACAAGGTCCAACTACAACGAGTGAGCCTTGTTGATGCGTGCCTACAGGCGCAAGGGTTATGGCACGCTATCGAGCCAGAAGAAGGAGAAACGATCGAGTATTGGGAGGATCGGCTGGCATTCGCTGCCATAATATGATCTATGCCCCTAGAGATGCTGGCGTCTCTTTCCACCAAGCGTACCGTGCAATCGTCCTTGGAGGGAATCAAATCTCGTCGGGTTGGTGTACAACGTGTGCGTGAATCCAACATCGAGCAGCTGCAGAAGGAGCTCTCGGAGTTCCGCTTTAAGGACAGCGAATTCGTCGATGATTTTTCAATTCGGATCGCGGGGCTTGCCAAAAGCATCACCACTCTCGGTGGTAAACATCGGCAAGAGCAACGGGCCCTCCTCAGGCCGCAAAGGCGGTAAGAAGCCATGAAAGTCCCACGGGCGCATGTGCGGGAAAGATGGGGATCAAATGAATGAGTTGACCAACGGCTAGGCCGATCCCGTGCTCGAACTGTGGGAAGAGAGGTCACGTGAGCAAGAATTGTTGGAGCAAAGCTCAGGAATAAGGAGAAGGCCGAAAAGGCCTATGTGGCTCAGTCGGAGGAGGACGAGCCAGCTCTCTTCATGGTAAGTGCATGCGCCCCCAATCTCGATTCCAAATCAGTTGGGCGTAGCAAAGGCGGCACCAGCTGGGGAGCCAATTCAACTGGAGGAGGAGCGAGTGTTCGCTCAGATCGGCGAGAGGGATGAGCAACACGAGCACCGGCGATGGATCCTCGACACAAGGGCAACAAACCATATGACCGAGGCTAGATCTGCGTTCTTTGAGCTCGACTCGGGGATTCGCGGGACGGTGAAATTCGGCGACGGCTCCGTCGTCGAGATCGAAGGGCGCGGCACCATCCTGTTCATCAGCGAGGCGAGCACCGCAAGCTGACCGACGTCTACTTCATCCCGAGGCTCAAGGCTAACCTTGTGAGCCTGGGTCAACTCGATGAGACAGGCTGCTTCATTTCTCCATCGAGCACGGACTACTCAAATTTGCGATAATCAACGACGGCTGCTCACTCAGGTTCGGCGCAGACAAATCGTCTTTACATGCTGGAGTTAGAGATAGAGCAACTCGTCAGCCTCTCGGCCAAGACTGAAGAGGTATCTTGGAGGTGGCATGCAAGGTACGGGCACTTAAAACTTCCCTGCCCTAGAAAAGCTACAGAAGAAGGAGTTGGTGCACGGTTTGCCGGCAATCAAAGGCGTGAACAAGCTATGCGACGGGTGCCTCATCGGCAAACAGAGGCACACACCCTTTCCGTCTCGAACATCCTACCGCGCCGATGAGCGGTTGGAGCTTGTACACAGCGATATCTGCGGGCCCATCAAACCGGCGACCCAAGGCGGTAAGACTCTCTTCCCTCCTATTAGTCGATGACAAAAGCCGCTTCATGTGGCTGACCCTGCTGCAAGCGAAAAGTGAGGCGGCAGAGGCGGTTAAGCGCATTAAAGCTGTGAATGTTTGCTGAATCCACCACACCTAAATGGGGGTGAGAGTTCTCTTATTTATAATCATTTACAGAATACAGAACTATTGTAAATTACAAATAATATGGAAATAGCAATAAAAGGAAAGAATAATAAATGAATAAAATATATTTGCCTTTAATAAAAGGGCAAATATAGTAACCCGTAATGTAAGGCAAATATAAATATTTGCCTTATAGATATTTGCCTTATAATGAACGGTCAACTATCCTTAACACCCCCCACAAGACCCGTCTGATGGCGAAGGGCTACGTCCAGAAGCAAGGAGTGGACTTCGAAGAGGTATTTGCAC
>NW_019268785.1:7917-18916 GCF_002738365.1 Cucurbita moschata
GATCTAACACATGAGACGACCTACGTTCATTGCGGGAATAAGGTAATCGATGACTTTTCGCAAGCTGACAAGTATTAAATAATGATGGAGAAGGCAATAAAGACATAAGAGAAAGATGACCTTTTCTATTTAAAAAAGAAATAACAGAATGATTCACATGACCTAGACGAGGATGCCATAAATCATATGAAGCACGTAAAGATTTGTTTCTAAGGGCTGAAATAAAAGCAGAGTTGCCGCGCTCCAGCACATATAGCCCTCCATCTCTTTTACCGGTTGCCACCACCCTTCCAGTTTGACGATTCTGGATAGTAATAAGATTATTAGTAAATGTAACGGAGAGAGGAAAGTCAGACGTTAATTTACTTATGGAAAGAAGATTTTTAGTGAGGTGAGGGACAACCAAGACATCTAATAAGTGAATATTTGGAACAGGAGAAAGAGTACCGGTGTGGGTAATGGGTAGGGATGCACCGTTTCCTACGATCACAGAGTCCTTACTCGTGTAATTTTTAGACTGATCCAGAATAGATGGGTCGGCAGTCATATGGGCCGAAGCTCCAATGTCCAGAAACCAATCAGCAGCATCGGGTCCAGCAATAGAACATGACGTGTTAAAGGCTTCAGCAAGGTGAGCATGAGAAGAATCAGGTCGAACATACCGTGGGTTGCAGCGGTCAGCATAATGGCCCTCTTTGCGGCATATTTGGCAGTGAGGTGGTTGACGACCCTGACTTGAGTGGGTTCGTCCTCGACTAGAAGAGTTGTTTTTGTGAGAATAAGAACGACCTCGCTGGTTGGTAAAGGAAGCAGGGTGGCTTCCATGGGTGCGACCACGATTAGTGGCTGTAAATGCTGTAGGAGTGGAGTCAGAGGACTCAAGGGAGCGCTGGAACAACTCAAAACTTTCAGCTTTAGAGACTAAATCTGCAAAACAGGGGATAGGGGTGAGAGCCATCTGAGTAGTAGAAAAAGCTGAAAATTCAGTGCCTTGTCCACGAAGGAACTAGTGCACTTTATCAATGTCCTCGACCGGGTCTGCCAATGGCATGAGTTGGTCACAAATTTTTTTGAAGGCACGGGCATACTCAGCAACAGGTTTGGTGCCACGTTTCATCAACTGCAAGTCATCATTGAGTCTCAGTTCATGAGCTTTCGACTGATGGCTGAACGTAGTTTCCAACGCAAGCCAAACATCACGTACAGTAGAGAGACCAACGACAACAGCCATGGCTTCCTCAGTGAGAGAGGAGAGCAGGAGACAGAGAAGTCGTTGATCGGCTGCTCTCCATGCCAAATATTTGGGGTTGAGTGTTGAAGAGGTTTCTGGTTCAAAGCGAGGTGGTGGAATCATAGTTCCATCGACATAACCCAGCATGTCTTGTCTCTCAAGGAGAGGGAGAAGTTGGCTTTTCCAAAGAAGATAATTGGAGGAAGAAAGTTTGATGGTGATCATATGGATTAGAGTATTGAAAGGAAAAAGATGATAAGAAGATTCGGAAGCCATAGAGAAGAAAAGATTAGGGTTGTTAAACCAAAATGGCTCTAGTACCATGTGAATGTTTGCTGAATCCACCACACCTAAATGGGGGTGAGAGTTCTCTTATTTATAATCATTTACAGAATACAGAACTATTGTAAATTACAAATAATATGGAAATAGCAATAAAAGGAAAGAATAATAAATGAATAAAATATATTTGCCTTTAATAAAAGGGCAAATATAGTAACCCGTAATGTAAGGCAAATATAAATATTTGCCTTATAGATATTTGCCTTATAATGAACGGTCAACTATCCTTAACACCCCCCACAAGACCCGTCTGATGGCGAAGGGCTACGTCCAGAAGCAAGGAGTGGACTTCGAAGAGGTATTTGCACCAGTGGCAAGGTTAGAATTCGTCCGTCTCTTGCTGGCAATTGCGGCACATTACTCTTGGGAGGTTCACCATATGGACGTGAAGTCTGCTTTCCTTAATGGAGAGCTGAAGGAGACCGTTTACGTCTGACAACCACCTGACTTCCTGGATAGCGACAACCCCGATAAGGTACTGCGCCTACACAAGGCACTCTACTGGCTTCGACAAGCCCCACGAGCCTGGAACGCGAAGCTCGACAGTACCCTACTGTCACTGAAATTCAAGCGTTGTGCCTCTGAGCATGGCATGTACACGCACGGCCATGGCAAGCAACGACTGATCGTGGGAGTGTACGTTGACAACCTCATAATCATTGGAGGCGACGTGGAAGTCCTCGAAAGGTTCAAGAAGGAGATGTCAAGAACTTCGAGATGAGTGATCTCGGAGTGCTCAGCTACTACCTCGGCATTGAAGTGCAACAGAACTCTACCTACATCTCCATCTGCCAAAGTGCATACGCGAAGAAGCTACTAAACACAACTGGGCTTGTGGACAGTAATCCTACAAGGACACCAATGGAGGCCCGAATCCAACTAAAGAAGGCTGGCACTACGATGACAGTCGACTCCACCAATTACCGCAGCATTGTCGGGAGTCTGCGCTATCTGGTAAACTCTCATCTTGATCTTGCTTATTCTGTTGGATACGTAAGCAGGTTTATGGAAGCATCTAGGGAGGAGCATCTAGTGGCTGGCAAGCGCATCCTGCGCTATGTAGCCGGAACCAGAGGCTGGGATGTAAGAGACTGCGTAGGGAGAGGAAAGGAGAAACTCAAGCTGGTCGGCTACAGTGATAGTGACATGGCCGGTGACGTTGATGATCGTAAGAGCACCAGCGAAATGATCTACTTCCTCTCAGGCGGCGCGATCTACTGGCAATCAACAAAACAGAAGGTAGTTGCTTTGTCTTCCTGCGAAGCAGAATACATCGCCGCTTCGATGGCAGCAACACAAGGGGTCTGGCTTGCACGACTAATGGAAGAACTCATCGGGAGAGAAAGCGATCCACTAATGCTATACGTAGACAACAAAGCTACGATCTCCCTGATGAAAAATCCAGTTTTGCATGACTGGAGCAAGCACATAGAAATCAAATTCCACTACATTCGAAAATGTGCAGATCGAGGGCTCATCAAGATTGATTTCATTCGAAAATGTGCAGATCGAGGGCTCATCAAGATTGATTTCATACGAAAAGAGAAACACTTGGAGACATTTTCACCAAGTCCCTAGCGCGGGTAAAATTTGAAGAACTACGCTCAAAGATCGGAGTTCAAATAATAAGGTAGATATAGCACAGCTTTTAGGAGGAGATTGTTAAATAAAAGTTATGTTCCTTAGGTCTGAGTTCACACCAATGGAAGAGCGTAATTCTAGTTGCCATCTTTGGCCAACTTGGGCGAAGTCTTCGCCCACTTTTCTATTTTTTGTAATTAGTTTTTCTATTTTTGTAATTACTTTTGTTATTTAAAGAATTCAACTCAAGATAAATAAAACATCGAGATTTCAGCAAATCTCTCTCCCTCTCTCCTTTTACTTCCGCTATTTTTTCTTTCGAAGAAACCTTCTGCCAGCTTTTTCGTCGACATTTTCCTCCGAATTGCCAGAGTCAACATGAGGGAGGTATTTTAGGGGAGGGACTGAGAGATCAGAGAAGAGGTGGTCAGTTTTTTTTTTTTCTTCTTTATTTTGTTCTTTTATTTTAATATATATATATATATATATATAATAAACCCAACGAGGCGTTACAATGATGATGTGATCGCGTATCTCCTTACTAGTCTTGACCCTGACTATGATCCCTTCGTTGCCTTGATGACTACTAAGAGTGAAGCCCTCATGCTTGATGATGTGTTTGCATATCTAATGGCATTTAAAGCTCGCCAACTACAACACCAAGTTGAACTTCAGTTAAATCCTGGATCTTCGGCTAATTATGTTAGTCATGGTGGTCGGTAGAAGAACCGTGGGCGTATGGATTGTGGTCGTGGCTGGTGGTCATCGTGACCCTTCTGCTCGTCCTTTCTGCCAGATCTGCGGCAAAGTGAGGCATACACAGAACTTAGAATTTCCTTCAAATTTGTTAGGCAAGGGATTTTCTGGGTCAGGCAATCATGAGATACCCTAGACCAACCTCAATCACACCGAACTTAGAAGTTTTTTGGAGTTAGCGAAGTACTACAAAAGGTTTGTTTAGGATTTTTTCAAAATATTTGCAACTTTGACAATGTTAACTAAGAAGGGTAAGTCTTTCTTTGGACAATGACACATGAGTAGATTTTTTCAAGAGCATAAGGAATTTTTGGTGTATGCGCTAGTACTCGCACTATTGGATTGTACAGTAATCTCATGGTGTACAACGATGCCTCAAGGAAAGGTCTAGGGTTGCGTGTTGGTGTGGATGGCAAAGTAATTGTATTTACCTCCTAATAGCTTAAGAAATATGAGCGTCACTATCTGACCCTCAATTTGAAGTTAGCAACTACGGTGTTCGCTTTAAAAATATAGTGATATTACTTGTATGGTGAAAAGGTAAAGGTATTTACTAACCAATAGAGCCTCAAGTATCTTATTTACGAAGAAAGAGTTGAAGATGAGACAAACGAGATAATTGGAGTTCGTAAAAGATTATGATACCAAGATCCTTTATCATCTATGTAAAGCTAACTTAGTGGCCAATGTGTTGAGTAGAAAAACAACTCACTCTTCTGGCATGTCATTTTTTGTTCTCCAATTCTCTAAAAATTCCACTAGATGGTCATAATTCAAGTCATTTTGGGCTTAGTATGGGGTAAAATAGTCAAAAGATCACCTTCCACGCACCTTCACGCACCCCATGCGTGGTAGGAAAGGCTTCTATGCGCAATTTCACTTGCAACGGGCTCACGTGCAAATACCTCGGCCAATCGCTGCGACCGTTAATTTAAGCATAAGTTAACATAAACTCCCAAAAAAAAATTTCACTACTTGACACGCATCCCACTCGCGTGCACTTAAAACGTTGCCTCATTGATTTTGCTTCAGTTAACGTAGGGTCGGCACATGTCCTTCCACCTCCATGAGCGCACTTAGATTTAATCCACCCCCAACTCACGTGCACCCAAATTTTGCAATATTTCCTAATTCCTTTCAATTTTTATATATTTTTCTACAAAACTCGATTGCCTTCTTAAAAAAAGTACGAAGTTTTTAAATCGAACAAAGTTAATTTCATTTAATTGCATTGACGGTGAAAAAAAAGATAAGCACATTCAAAGTAGGGGCAATTTCTTAAAACTTACCCTTCTTTGACTTTGAATGGAACTCCAATTTTTAAGTACCGTCCCTCTCAAGTTCGTTCACAAGATTTGTTCAAAATGATCTCCTAATACCTAACCAATAATTTCTAGAAGTTAAACATCTAAATGTTTGAATATGAAGAAAAATAGTTGCTAAAAACTCATAACTATTACCTTCGATTTTTCCTTGTTTCTTAACACATTCTAGTGTCTAGATCAATAGCAAAACGTTATGAGCAATTTTTGTGAAGAAAGCTTGGTAAAAAATGACTCTAAGTCATCGAATCAAGTGGTGGAATATTGTTTTCTTTTAACTTTCTTTCCAAAACCCTAACCTCTTCTTTTCTCTTTCTTTTTTCTTCTTTCTTTTGTTTATCCTCTCTTTTTCAAGTGGCTTCATCATCTCAAGTGGCTTCATCGTCGTGATGATTCCATCATAAGACCATGACCAAGGCAATCGGCTTGTTATGCACCGACTTCAAATCTCTAACATGTATCTCCATAGACTTCTCCCATATGAAAAACCCTCACTAAAAAAAAGTGACTCATGTACAACAACATATGAAGAGTCTGGGGTATACTTCTACATTGTAGACATATGGAACACGTTATGCACGGTGGCAAGTGTAGGTGGTAGTGCCAATTTGTATGCTACTAGTCCTATTTTCTCTAGGATCTTAAAGGGACCTACAAATCTTGTGTGCAACTTGCCCTTCTTCCGAAAATTCAACACCCCTATCATAGGTGCAACTTTGAGAAAGACATGATCACTCGTAACAAACTCAAGTTCCTTCCTACGAGTGTCTTCGTAGTGCTTTTGCCTGCTTCGTGCCTTCAGTATTCTTTATCTGATTGTTTGCACTGCTGCATTAATAATCTAAACCAACTTCGACCCTAGAAGTTGTTGCTCACCTACCTCTTCCTAGAAAATAGAAGTTTGACACCTACACTCGTATAGAATCTCTAAGGTTGCCATCTACAAAGTCACATGTAGCTATTATTATAAGCAAACTCCATTAAGTACAAGTGTTCATCCCAACAACTAGCAAAGTCTATAACACAATGTCCTCAACATATCCTCTAGAATCTAGTTCAACCTCTCAATTTATCCATCTATATGTGGATGAAAAGTCGTACTTAACCTCAATTACATACCCAACATCTTATGTAGACCCTTTTAGAAATGCAGGGTGAACCTTGTTTCCTGATCTCACGTGATGAAATTGGAATACCGTGTAGATGGACTATCTCTTTAACATACAACTGAGTCCACCTATCCACTTGGTATGTGATTTTTCTAGGAATGAAGTGAGTTGTCTTGGTCCACCTATCTTCGAATGACCTAAATGATTGTGAAACTATGCTTGGTGTTTGGCAAATCCAAGATAAAGTCAATAATCACGTCTTCCCACTTCCATAGAGAAACATTAGCAGTTGCCACAACCCCGAAGGTCGCTATCTCGGTTTATTTACATATTGAAAGGTCACACATTGACCTACACACTCAATTATTCTTCATTTCTTGCCACGAGTAACTAGTCTTTAAGTCCTTATACATCTTCGTACTTTCAGGGTAGAACGTATAAGACATATAGTGAGCTTTAGTTATAATATCCTTCCAAATTTTCTCATCCCATGGTATGCATAGGCAGGCTTCCCACAACAAATTGTCATCTTACGAGACGTAAACCCCTTTAGCCTATCTATCTCTTACTATTCCTAGATCTTTTTAAGGTACCACCTAGGCTTGACTATGGCCAAGCATATGCTTAAGCTACTAAAAACCAACGAAAGAGAAAGAAACGTGAATAATAATGTAGGTGTATGTGTCTATATATTGCATAACTGGAGAAGTAATATATGATCATATTACAGTGAGATGATGCATATAATACTTGCATTCATAACTTGACTTCAATTCTTTATGGGTCAAACATATATACGCATACTATTTTGATCATATTGATAGTACATTTTATATCATGATATTCTATAAAGCATAAATGTGGTCATAAAATCATACTAGTCATACTCAACATACATGGAAGTATATGCATCACATCAACCTACATTAACATAAAAAAATTAATAACATGTACACAAATATCACGTATTGTGATTCATACAACAAACAATTTCATCCAACCATGCTCAAGGTAATCCAATTGTAAATTTACTTACGATTTTAGGCTTAAGCAGGTGCTCCTATGCTCTCCAAGTATAATCATTCAAAGATTTAGCTTTGATGTGATCCAATTTCACCTGTCTTTCACGATGTCACTTAACCTAAGCTAGTCCTAAACAATGAGAAATAATCTTAATGGGCCAAAATAGTAGTGAACTAACATTTTCAAACTTTAATTAGGTTCAAAGTTATCTAAAGTAGGTAAATCGAGCCACAGTTGGCCATATCGAGCCAAAGAGAGTTAGTTGGAGTCACCAAGTCGAGCGCAAGGGGAAATGGCTATTGGAAGTCGTACACAAGTTATAGCCTAGAGCTAAGCTCCAGGCTTATTGCATATGATGGAGGCAGCTGGGAGCATCAGAGGGATGGGTTGCTCGCATTTAGTTATGAGCATGCATCAGCGATTTGTTGGGCTTGCTTCGTGGATTAAGGTTCGGATAAGCACACTCAGATTGGACCGTCTAAAGACTTCGTGGACATGGGGCGAGGTTGTTGGGTTGAACATCTGTCTACATTATGGGTTAATTGAGAGCGAGATGTCATAGTCATGCTTGATAAGGGTGTCTTGCCTGTGGCTGCATGTCCATTCTAAATCCTTTTACCTTACTTCAATGTAAGTTAGCTATTTATTATTTTATCATTTTAATTTATGTGTATGTCTACACTTGTCAAAAGTTGATTGATCTCAAAATGTACTATAGGGAGATACAACTGTTGTCAATCCTTCTTACCTAGATTATATGCTATGAATGTTCTTATTGTTCCTTATTGCTTGCAAGCTTATAACATAACTTTCTCAAATTGATTTTAAAATGTTTTATTTAACTTTCTAATGACCTCGTTTTTTTAAATTTGTTTTTTAAGAGTGGGGTTAGAGACTTGAGCATAGGTCATCCATACCAACAACAACCTAAGTTTTAGTTGCCTTACTTACTCGAGGACAAGAGTAAATGTCGTAATGATCGCGCTGTGAATCCTAAAAGAATGTGATTTTGATGGTTGGTATTAGAGTCAAGTTTTCTCCTAGAATTCAAATCAACAAACATATGCGCTAAGAAATAGAGCAAGTCCCAGGTTGATGGTTGGTTGAGATTGAAGAATTGACGTTCTATTTACGAGAAGTTTTTGACGATCTTTGACTTTTGGAATCTTGTATGAGTGAGATTATCACAAAAGTTGATAAGATTGATCGTTAGCTGGCTACCTAGATGAGATACCCATCCAAGAATTGATGCTCACAGTTGAGACCATGGGTCAAATAAAGTTATACGAACTGGTGGCATCGAGCGTGAGGGTAGCTCGACAGACTTTATTGCCTACATGAAGGAACTTGTCGAAGGTTTATAAAACTCCCGAAAAGTGATGGGTTAGATGGTTTCAAGGACTGTCATTCCTTATAAGCTAGCTTATCGGGTCAATCCAACCGAGACAAAAGAAATTCAAAGGCAAGTGGAGGAGCTGATGAACAATGGTTATGTACCAGAAAGTTTGAGTCCATGTTCTATACGAGACTTATTGGTGCCAAAGAAAGATGAAACTTGGCGCATATGCATGAATAATAGAGTCATCAACAAAATCACGGTAAAGTATCGACATTCTATTCCTAGGTTAGACGATATGCTTGATTTATTGCATGATTTGTGTCTATTTATAAAATTATTTTGAAATCTGGATATCATCAAATTAGAATGCACGTAGGAGATGAATGGAAAACAACTTTCAATATTAAGTTTGGATTGTATGAATGGCTTGTTATGCCTTTTAGGTTAACTAATGCTTCTAGTACACCTATACGCTTAATATATAATGTTTTGAGAAAATATATGAGAAAACATGTTGTTGTTTATATTGATGATATTATAATTTATTTGATGATTTTGCTTGAGCATATGGAGCATGTTAAATTAGTTTTGATTACACATAGAGAAGAGAAGTTTAATTTTAATAAGGGTAGTTTTTGCATGGAAAAAGTTCACTCTATTGGCTTCGTAGTTGATAAAAGTAAAAAATAGCATTAGATAGAGACAAAGTTAAATTCATTATGGATTTTCCGAACACCAAAGAGTGCACGTAAAGTTTGGAGTTTTCATGAGTTAGCTAACCTCTATAAGAGATTTATAAATGATTTTAGAACCATAACTTAACTATTGAATGACTTAGTGAAAAAGAATGTTGTTTTTAAATGGGGAGGAATGCAAGAGAATGCATTCAATTTGGTTAGGAACAAATTAAGTAATGCATCATTATTTGTTTTGCCTAGATTTTATAAAATTTTTAAAATTGGATGTGATGCATGTGGGTTAGTCATAAGTGTTGTTTTAATTCAAGATGAAAAGCCGTTATTGTATTTTAATGAAAAACTAAATGGGGCAACATTGAAATACCCTACTTATGATAAAGAATTGTTTGTAGTTCATATATTGCATGTGCCGCAACACTACTTATGGCCTAGAGAATTTGTGATCCACTTTATCATGAAAACTTGAAGTATGTGAAGGTCAAAGCAAACTGAACCGTAGACATGCAAAGTGGGTGGAATTAATTGAAACATTTTCGTATGTCACCAAGTATAAGCAAGGTAAGGATAATATAGTAGCTTATGTGTTATCTAAAAGGTATGATTTCTTTACTTCTCTGCAAAAATTCTTGGAGTTAGAGCATATTATTGAATTATATAGAGATGACCAAGACTTTAGAACTATTTATGCATCTTGCCGGTGGATGATTATTATGTGCTTCATAAATTTTTAATTACTAAGAGTATGCTCTATAAAAGATTTGTTTTTGAGAGAACCATGTGGTGGCGCTTGAATTTGAACCAACGTGCGAAGAGCTCAATTGATTTCAAACCTGTAGCATTAGCCACTCAATCACATCAACATTTGTTAGAAAAAACTAGGTTTAGTTTTATAAATTATGTAAATGTCAAATGGTCAATTTGACTTATTCTTTGTGGAGATTAAAGGGGATCGGGAATAAATCTCGTCCACAAACATCTCGAATAAATTCCGTCCACAAACGTCTTTTGTCGGGAGACTATAAATACCCACAATATGTTATGTAAAATTCAGATTCGTGGAAAAATGTAATTCAAATTTCAAATTGAGACATTTCCCTTAGAAATTCGAGCATCATATTTGCCATTTCTAAGTTTCAAGCAATTCTTGTAGTAGAATTGCACCCGAGCCATTCAATCAAGCCTTGATCAAGTTAGATCGTGGAGTGACTCAATTTAGAACAAGGTTCCAAATCTTGCTTCTAGATCTTTGGTCCTAAGAGGTAAGTATAAGGAGGTGTTTATTACTTTGATTCAAAGGTTCTTACTAAAACAAAAGCTTGGATCGTTGGGCTGAGGATTAGGGTTGCCTTATCACTCATGTGGTCAGATAGATGTCACTTGTTTGTCTTGTTGGGCCTCATGTNTCACTTGTGTGCATGCCCTAAACTTAGTCGTGCCAATAGATTGATAAATCCTCAAATATCAAACAAAGAACTCCAAAAGAAAAGGAGTCAACCCTCCTCGAAAGGAGTCTAAAAAATGACAAAAACTCCAAACGAGTCGAGCCTCGATTAAGGGGAGGCGCACTTTGTTCGAGGAGAGGTGTTGGATGATGAAAG
>NW_019268786.1:0-3938 GCF_002738365.1 Cucurbita moschata
CCAACTAGCCCCTAATTGTGAATGTGACTCGATTGTCAGGGGTCCGAATAACCATAGAACTGACTTACGATATTTTATGATTTATGATTGTATCCCGTGGGGACTACCATGAAATTTTCCAGTTAGCTTTCTGTAGTGAGCTTATCACGAGCGACAAGGGTCAACGTTGTACCTTATGAGTTAGTTATGAATATCGTTCATGCATGTAATTTATGTGGTTATATGGGGACAATAGAGGTTCGCCAACTAGCCCCTCATCGTAAACTCGACTCGATTGTCAAGGGTCCGGATAACCATATAACTGGCATATGATGTTTTATGATATATGATTTGTGCCCTATGGGGACTTTTAGGAAGTTTGCCAGTTAACTTTCTTTCAGTGAACCTGCCACGAGCGTAGGGGTCCACAGTTGCACCTTAGAGTTGGTCAAGCCTTAACATGCATGAACCCTATGAGTTATATCGAGGTCGCGCCTCGAGGACTCTGAGATATGATGATAATAATGAGAGACTAGCAGAAACGACTAACTGGAGACCTAGACAACTTTAGAATATTCTGAGGGCTGGAGGTCCAAAACAAAGTAGAATGAGAAAAGGTAGGGTGTAGCCTAGGAAAAGCCTAATAGGAGGGGATAAATCCCCAAAAGAAAATAAGATACGGAACCCATGAATAAGATCAATAATACTTAATAATAAAATATGAACTACCAACAAACTAATTACTGAGTATATTTTATATACTCATTTCTGCTACTTCAACTTTCTTTTTAGGTGAAGTTTGACGTAGCGGTCGGAGTCACATCTGGGTTGTTGGCTACAGAGAGTCCCATCACATTTGAGTATGCAGTCCCTTATTCGATGCATTTTAAATAGTTTGATCTTGTAGTAGTGTATTTTAGTGGTCTCTTCTTGTTTCTTATTAAAATAAAAAATTAAAAAAAAAAAATTCGTCATTTGAGTAATTAAATTTCAAAGTGCATGTGTTTAAAAGTTTTAAATTTTACTAATTTTTCTTATTTCCACATCATTGAGTAATTATCCCTGACTCGAGTCCCTCAAAAAGTGGGTCGTTACATTTCTCAATTAACAAAACGAGAGATTAAGTATTTTATGGTCTAATCTTATACAAACTCATTATATAGAATACTCACACTTATATTATCGGGTGGAATTCCACCCTTTCTACAATGGCGGGTGAACACAAAAAGGCCATCAGCTTTTCGCTTTCCTTTTCACTTTTCCACTGAATTTCGAGGAGATCATCCACATTCCTCAACTTGAATGGTTACAATATTTAATTAGGGAAGATCCTGACATCAAAATGTTAACCATCTCATCCTTCTCATCTTGATCCCTTCTTCTCTTTCTTCACACCCCGATCCACATTAGCCTTCTTCTCTTCTCAAAATCCATGGCCGATTCCCGCAAGAAGACTATCATCGACACTGACCCTGGCATCGGTAATGTTTTTCATTTCGTTTTTCTCATCGATTATGTTTAACACAGACCTAAATTGCTCCATCTCTATTCATTTCGATCCTAATTGAACCGATTTTTCAAGTCCATCTGGTTGGGGCAGAGTATTTTACTGATGAAGTTAGTTATATATCTGTAGATGATGCTATGGCCATTTTTCTGGCTTTACAATCCCCAGAGTTGGATGTGCTTGGACTAACCACTATTTTTGGGAATGTTTATACTACTCTTTCCACAAGAAATGCCTTGCATCTGGTGAGTCACTTATGAATAGATAAGAATCATACCTTTGCTTAATGTTGTTCATCTCTTGTTTTTCTTTCTCTTACTTTTTGGTTCCCCTTTGCTTGTCTCATCTTAATTTTTGTTGTTTCATCAGTTGGAGATTGCTGGTAGGACTGACATCCCAGTGGCTGAAGGATCGCATGTCACAATAACTGTAAACTCCATTATCTTACATCCACTGCTTCTCGTATCATGTGCTCTACTTGTTTAGTAGAGTTTTGAATTTGATTGTTTGAGTAGGACTTTCTTCTGTCAAGGTGCTTTGTCTAACATCTACTGATTCTCCACTCTTTTGGTTCAACACTAAAAGCTTCCAAGAAAACTCTGTGGCGTCCAAATAGTTAAGGTTGTGAGTGTTGTTTTCAAAATTTGTCTACTTTGATGTGAATGTGGAAATACCAAATTTATGGACATATTCATGCGGGTGAGGAATACTCGAAAATTTTAAACTTCAGAAATTTGATAGTTTCATTGACATTTTGAGATAAACGTTGGCTCTTCATACCCTTTGTATGTGAAAATTTTATGTATTTAATCTGTAAAAGCCTTTGGAATCCATATTTATAGTTAGAATATTACTGTATTATTTTCAACATGATATTTGCCTCATTACTTAGCTAATGCAACACCTAATTATGATTCTCTTTCTCTCATATATGCGAGATGTCTATACAAAAATGTAACTCATTGACGTCTGAATGTTTTCTCTTTTGTCCTTTTTGTTTGTAATGTTTGTTAACTTGATATGTTATTCGTATGAAGAAAGGTACAAAACTTCGTGTTGCTGATTTTGTCCATGGGGCCGATGGACTTGGCAACCAAAATTTTCCACCTCCAAATGGGATTCCGATAGACCAGTCGGCAGCTGCTTTTCTTGTTGAACAGGCAAATCTTTACCCTGGAGAAGTAACAGTTGTGGCTCTAGGACCGCTAACAAATATTGCACTGGTCTGATTCTAAATTCCTAGTAAAAATGTATTTTTCACATTACTTCACTACAATTTACCCACATAAGGTTGATATAGGCTTTGCAATTGGATCCCGGATTTTCAAAGAAAATTGGGAAGATTATTATTCTTGGTGGTGCATTTTTCGTGAATGGAAATGTAAATCCTGCAGCAGAAGCCAATGTAAGTTGCTTCACTCTTTTAATGCGACAACAACTCTTGTGAGTTCATTGCCTGCTTCCCCTGTCACCATTTTTAAGCTTGAAACTGCACTTCTCTATCTTGTGTATCCTACTTTTATGTATCAAAGAGGTTTTGTGGATTTGAATCTACCGCTTTAAAACAGAGGGCTTTATAATGCCAGGAAACAAAATTCTTTTTTGCTTTCGTACATTTAAATCTAACAAAATATCTAAAATCCTTGGTAGAAAGCTAAATGTTTATCCATCCTCCATAAATGTTTACTTTTACACCTAAACTTTATTAGTGTTTTATATTTTGATTACAGAAACAATGAACTGTAGGGAAGGGAAAGAGGACATGAAAGTTAAAATGGAATATTTGGAGAAGAATAGATTTTGGGAACAGGTAGAGATGAAAATAGCAAAGAGAATAGACTAAAGTTTTTGAGATTTCACCAAATAGAGTTGTCTGTTTCTGAATCTCAAGAGAATTATTCCAAATTGTGGAGAATACTTACTTGTTAAAGGAAAATCTTAGAGGTGAAGAGGGTGGATATGGCCGAAATTTTAGTTAAGGAACTTCAATAACTGAAAGTTAAGTATTGAAGCAGCTTAAAGGAACTTCAATACTTGTTAAAGGAACTTCAATAACTGAAAGAGGGTGGATATGGCCGAAATTTTAGGTGGAGAATACTTGTTAAAGGAAAATCTTTGTGAATTATTGAAGCAGCTTAAAGGAACTTCAATACTTGTTAAAGGAACTTCAATAACTGAAAGAGGGTGGATATGGCCGAAATTTTAGGTGGCGAATACTTGTTAAAGGAAAATCTTTGTGAATTATTGAAGCAGCTTAAAGGAACTTCAATACTTGTTAAAGGAACTTCAATAACTGAAAGAGGGTGGATATGGCCGAAATTTTAGGTGGCGAATACTTGTTAAAGGAAAATCTTTGTGAATTATTGAAGCAGCTTAAAGGAACTTCAATACTTGTTAAAGGAACTTCAATAACTGAAAGAGGGTGGATATGGCCGAAATTTTAGGTGGCGAA
>NW_019268786.1:15582-18808 GCF_002738365.1 Cucurbita moschata
CCAACTAGCCCCTAATTGTGAATGTGACTCGATTGTCAGGGGTCCGAATAACCATAGAACTGACTTACGATATTTTATGATTTATGATTGTATCCCGTGGGGACTACCATGAAATTTTCCAGTTAGCTTTCTGTAGTGAGCTTATCACGAGCGACAAGGGTCAACGTTGTACCTTATGAGTTAGTTATGAATATCGTTCATGCATGTAATTTATGTGGTTATATGGGGACAATAGAGGTTCGCCAACTAGCCCCTCATCGTAAACTCGACTCGATTGTCAAGGGTCCGGATAACCATATAACTGGCATATGATGTTTTATGATATATGATTTGTGCCCTATGGGGACTTTTAGGAAGTTTGCCAGTTAACTTTCTTTCAGTGAACCTGCCACGAGCGTAGGGGTCCACAGTTGCACCTTAGAGTTGGTCAAGCCTTAACATGCATGAACCCTATGAGTTATATCGAGGTCGCGCCTCGAGGACTCTGAGATATGATGATAATAATGAGAGACTAGCAGAAACGACTAACTGGAGACCTAGACAACTTTAGAATATTCTGAGGGCTGGAGGTCCAAAACAAAGTAGAATGAGAAAAGGTAGGGTGTAGCCTAGGAAAAGCCTAATAGGAGGGGATAAATCCCCAAAAGAAAATAAGATACGGAACCCATGAATAAGATCAATAATACTTAATAATAAAATATGAACTACCAACAAACTAATTACTGAGTATATTTTATATACTCATTTCTGCTACTTCAACTTTCTTTTTAGGTGAAGTTTGACGTAGCGGTCGGAGTCACATCTGGGTTGTTGGCTACAGAGAGTCCCATCACATTTGAGTATGCAGTCCCTTATTCGATGCATTTTAAATAGTTTGATCTTGTAGTAGTGTATTTTAGTGGTCTCTTCTTGTTTCTTATTAAAATAAAAAATTAAAAAAAAAAAATTCGTCATTTGAGTAATTAAATTTCAAAGTGCATGTGTTTAAAAGTTTTAAATTTTACTAATTTTTCTTATTTCCACATCATTGAGTAATTATCCCTGACTCGAGTCCCTCAAAAAGTGGGTCGTTACATTTCTCAATTAACAAAACGAGAGATTAAGTATTTTATGGTCTAATCTTATACAAACTCATTATATAGAATACTCACACTTATATTATCGGGTGGAATTCCACCCTTTCTACAATGGCGGGTGAACACAAAAAGGCCATCAGCTTTTCGCTTTCCTTTTCACTTTTCCACTGAATTTCGAGGAGATCATCCACATTCCTCAACTTGAATGGTTACAATATTTAATTAGGGAAGATCCTGACATCAAAATGTTAACCATCTCATCCTTCTCATCTTGATCCCTTCTTCTCTTTCTTCACACCCCGATCCACATTAGCCTTCTTCTCTTCTCAAAATCCATGGCCGATTCCCGCAAGAAGACTATCATCGACACTGACCCTGGCATCGGTAATGTTTTTCATTTCGTTTTTCTCATCGATTATGTTTAACACAGACCTAAATTGCTCCATCTCTATTCATTTCGATCCTAATTGAACCGATTTTTCAAGTCCATCTGGTTGGGGCAGAGTATTTTACTGATGAAGTTAGTTATATATCTGTAGATGATGCTATGGCCATTTTTCTGGCTTTACAATCCCCAGAGTTGGATGTGCTTGGACTAACCACTATTTTTGGGAATGTTTATACTACTCTTTCCACAAGAAATGCCTTGCATCTGGTGAGTCACTTATGAATAGATAAGAATCATACCTTTGCTTAATGTTGTTCATCTCTTGTTTTTCTTTCTCTTACTTTTTTGGTTCCCCTTTGCTTGTCTCATCTTAATTTTTGTTGTTTCATCAGTTGGAGATTGCTGGTAGGACTGACATCCCAGTGGCTGAAGGATCGCATGTCACAATAACTGTAAACTCCATTATCTTACATCCACTGCTTCTCGTATCATGTGCTCTACTTGTTTAGTAGAGTTTTGAATTTGATTGTTTGAGTAGGACTTTCTTCTGTCAAGGTGCTTTGTCTAACATCTACTGATTCTCCACTCTTTTGGTTCAACACTAAAAGCTTCCAAGAAAACTCTGTGGCGTCCAAATAGTTAAGGTTGTGAGTGTTGTTTTCAAAATTTGTCTACTTTGATGTGAATGTGGAAATACCAAATTTATGGACATATTCATGCGGGTGAGGAATACTCGAAAATTTTAAACTTCAGAAATTTGATAGTTTCATTGACATTTTGAGATAAACGTTGGCTCTTCACACCCTTTGTATGTGAAAATTTTATGTATTTAATCTGTAAAAGCCTTTGGAATCCATATTTATAGTTAGAATATTACTGTATTATTTTCAACATGATATTTGCCTCATTACTTAGCTAATGCAACACCTAATTATGATTCTCTTTCTCTCATATATGCGAGATGTCTATACAAAAATGTAACTCATTGACGTCTGAATGTTTTCTCTTTTGTCCTTTTTGTTTGTAATGTTTGTTAACTTGATATGTTATTCGTATGAAGAAAGGTACAAAACTTCGTGTTGCTGATTTTGTCCATGGGGCCGATGGACTTGGCAACCAAAATTTTCCACCTCCAAATGGGATTCCGATAGACCAGTCGGCAGCTGCTTTTCTTGTTGAACAGGCAAATCTTTACCCTGGAGAAGTAACAGTTGTGGCTCTAGGACCGCTAACAAATATTGCACTGGTCTGATTCTAAATTCCTAGTAAAAATGTATTTTTCACATTACTTCACTACAATTTACCCACATAAGGTTGATATAGGCTTTGCAATTGGATCCCGGATTTTCAAAGAAAATTGGGAAGATTATTATTCTTGGTGGTGCATTTTTCGTGAATGGAAATGTAAATCCTGCAGCAGAAGCCAATGTAAGTTGCTTCACTCTTTTAATGCGACAACAACTCTTGTGAGTTCATTGCCTGCTTCCCCTGTCACCATTTTTAAGCTTGAAACTGCACTTCTCTATCTTGTGTATCCTACTTTTATGTATCAAAGAGGTTTTGTGGATTTGAATCTACCGCTTTAAAACAGAGGGCTTTATAATGCCAGGAAACAAAATTCTTTTTTGCTTTCGTACATTTAAATCTAACAAAATATCTAAAATCCTTGGTAGAAAGCTAAATGTTTATCCATCCTCCATAAATGTTTACTTTTACACCTAAACTTTATTAGTGTTTTATATTTTGATTACAGAAACAATGA
>NW_019268787.1:0-3024 GCF_002738365.1 Cucurbita moschata
TTTGTTTGTTTATTCTTGTTGTTTCCTCTCTTTAATTAACATGTTATAAAGACACTGGTAAATTATAATTAAATATAGCATCCTTTTTTTTTCTTTTTTTCTTTCCCAATATCCTTCTGAATTACTTCTTGGTTCAGGGTTTAAAAAACCTATTTCAAATCTTATTATATTGCATGCTTCAATTTGATATAATTGTTAGAAAGCAAATCAAGACGCGTAAGTGGATTAAATCTGTAAGCAACTTCAAAAAGAGAACAATGAGTGGCAAACATTCATCCCAAGACTTAATATTCTTACAAATAATAGCCCTAAGCAATGCGCCTAATGTTCTATTAACCACCTCAGTTTCCTCATTAATCTGAAGATGACATGTAGTTGAAAACAATAATTTGTTACCCAATTTATGACTTAATATTCTTATAAATAATAGCTCTAAGCAATGCTCCTAATATTTTATTAACCACCTCAGTTTGCTCATGAATCCGAGGATGACATGCAAGTGAAAACAATAATTTGGTACCCAATTTATCCACCATACTTTCCAAAAATGACTTAAAAATTTAACATCCCTATCTTTTTTTGTGTGCAGCAAACATTGGGAACATTGACTACAAAACTTATAAACATTGTAATTCATGGCAAAGGTCATATGGATCGTGATTTGCATTTTCTCCCATATCTTGGTTTCGCTAACTAAAGTTTTCCAGTAACTCTCAAACTTCATTACCTTATATAAACCTCTTGGGATAAGGATTCATATAACACTTCATAAAATAAGATTTACTGATGAATTTCATAGCATTTGAAGGTCATCTAGGTCATGAACGGAAGGTAAATTACCTTAGGGGCATTATGGTCATTTTACACCATTTCTTGGTTTACCTACTTATCCTTATCCAATGACCACCAAATTTCATATCTAACCTCAACATACTATAATATGCTCAGTATTAAAATTTGATAGGCAGCGGAGCTCATATAGTGGGTTATTTTAATGTTACTTAAATCTCGAGCTATTTAATCGGTTCAGGGTCTTAACTCACGGTTATTTGGGTTTTTCTTTCATATCTCGTTAATTCATACTTGTTTTAGGGTTCATATGAAAATCCAAGCGATTTCTACAAGTATTTCTTAACAAAAAGTCTAAGGTGGCTACTTGCCTCGTCGTCGACGTTTGGGACATCCATTCTTGAGCTTCCAGTATCTGAATTACTTCAAATTTCCTTCCACGTACTCCTTATTGAGTCTAGTTTCTGAAACCATAAGATTTTCTATCAGAATCGGTCTGAAATGGGTTTAACATTGAGAAAACCAGAGAAAATGTCAAATTTTAAGTTGACTTGGACAGTTTAGTTGAACTGGCCATATCATCATTTTCTTCCTCTGAACAGGAAGAAGATGCGCATTTTTCGCGTCGCCGCCATCTGAAACTCGGCCTGTACAGCCACATTTACAGCGTTTCTCTCCTCGATTTCTTTATGAAACTTAAAGATGGGTATTACAAGGAAGGTCTAGGGATTGATTTGATGATACCTTCTCGTGGATCGTAGCCTAAGATATTCGCTTCGAAAGTTCATCCAAAATCTGATTTATCGCTGGAGATAAAACAAAGGATTTCTTATTGGGTAGCCGATTTTAGGGGTTTCAAGGCCCTATTTCTTCATTGAACCTCTTCCATATCCTTTCTTCAGGCTAAAGGAATTGGTTTGGAGGGACGTCTTTGAGTGTAATTCTTATTCTATAAAAAATTTAATGATTTGGGAAGTTTATAAAAATTAGAAAAAGTACAATTTTCTCAATGTTTATTCAATTTTACTTGTTCTTTGCTTCTAGATACAACCTAGTAGGAATTATACACGGTCTCTTATTGGATACCTTGAGTGTTGCAAATTCTCCTCTCCTTTGAAAACTTTCGGTCATCCAAAGTGCTTATTCTAAAATAGGTCAGGGTACAAGGTTCTTATTTGCCTTCTTTTTCCCAAGTGGCTTCTTCTACTCTATGATTCTTCCATAGGATCTTAACAAGAGAGATTTCCTTGTTTCTCAATCATTTGACTTTCTTGTCTATTATTTGAATCGGGTCTTCTTTATCCATTAGGTCATCTTTCAAGAAGAGAGTTTCATGAGCCAGTACGTGCGAATGATCTAGGGTCTACTTCCGTAGTACGGATACATGAAAGATATTATGTACTGCAGACAAGTTTGGGCATTGCCCGATTCTATAGGCCATAGATCCAATCCTTTCTAATATCTCAAAGGGACGGATAAACCTAGGGCTTAGCTTCCCCTTTTTACCCTACCTGAGCACCCCTCTCATGGGGTGCTACCTTTAGGAATATATGATCCCCTACCTACAATTCCATGTCCTTGCGCCTTAGGTCTGCATGGCTTTTCTCTCGGCTTTGTGCGGTTTGTATCCTAGCTTTAATCTTCTAGACTGTGGCGTTGGTAATTTGCACCAGCTCTGACCCAATAATTGTCGTTTGCCCCCCTCCTTCCCAAAAGATAGGGGATCGAAATCTTCGTCCATAGAGAACCTCGTATGTGGCCATTTGTATGGTGGCTTGGCAAGTATTATTATAAGCGAATTTCATAAGGGGTAGGTACTTTATCCCAACTTCCTGCATAATCCATCTCATATACCCTCAACATGTCTTCCAATATTTGCTTGAGCATTTCTGTTTGACCATCTGTTTATGGGTGGAATGTCGTACTATAACTGCGTACCCAATGCCTTTTGTTGAATTTTCCAGAAGCGAGATTTAAATCTGGCATCTCGGTCTAATACTATTGTCTTTTGTTGAATTTCCAGAAGTGTACCCAATACCTTTACTGATGAATATTCATTTTTAATGTTAGCAAGAGTAGCTCAGTTGGGAGATTGTTAGACTGAAGATTTGAAGGTCACACGTGTTTTATCCACGTTCAACGCACCTAATACAAGTTTATTATCTGACTACAATCTAAAAACATAACTTGCTTATTCAATCTAAAATTAGTGATTATTTCTTTTTTATACATAAT
>NW_019268787.1:3413-6668 GCF_002738365.1 Cucurbita moschata
TCTTTAATTATGAATTTTCATTTTTAATATTAGCGGGGATAGCTCTGTTGGGAGAGCGTCAGGCTGAAGATTTAAAGGTCACGTGTTTGATCTCCACATTCACCGCACCTAATTCTAGTTGCATAACCCGACTATTCAATCTAAAATTAGTCATTATTCCTTTCTGAAATCTCAATGAATTATCCGAAATACCTAACGTGTTCTAGTTCACCGCACCTTATACAAGTTGGATAACTTGAATATCTTATTAAAAATTAGTGATTATTTCTATTTAAAATTTCAATGAATTAGCGAAAATACCTTTACTGATGAATTTTCATTTTTAATGTTAGTGTGGATAGCTCAGTTGAGAGAGCGTTAGATTGAAGATCTGAAGGTCTCGTGCTCGATCCATGTTAACCACACATGGTTCACGTTGCACAATTTAACTATTCAATCTAAAATTAATGATCATTTCTTTCTAAAATTTCAATTAATTATCGGAAATATCTTTACTTAAAAACATTCATTTTTAATGTTAGCGAGGATACCTCGGTTTGGAGAGCGTCAGATTTAAGGTTTGAAGGTCACTTGTTCAATCTCCACGTTCACCGCACCTGTTTCTATTTGCATAACCTGACTATTCAATAAAAAATTAGTCATTATTTCTTTTGAATCAGCGAAAATATCTTTACTGATGAATTTTCATTTTTGATGATTGTGGGGATAGCTCAGTTGGGAGAGCGTCAGACTGAAGATCTGAAGGTCACGTGTTCAATCTACGTTCACCGCACTTGGTTCATTACTTATGAATTTTTATTTTTAATGTTAGCAGGGATACTGATTATTATTTCTTTTTAAAATATAATGAATTAGTGGAAATAGCTTTACTTGTGAATTTTTATTTAGGGATAGCTCAGTTGGGAGAGTGTTAAACTAAAGATTTGAAGGTCACGTGTTTAATCTCCACGTTCACCGCACTTGTTTCCATTTGCATACGCTGACTATTCAATAAAAAAAAATTAGTATGAATTAGCGTAAATACCTCATTGGTTGCATAAGTTCATTAAGTTGCATAACTTTATTCAATTTAAAATGAGTGATTATTCCTTTTTAAAATATAATGAATTAGCAGAAATACCTTTACTTATGATTTGTTTTTCTTTAAATATTAGCGAAGATAACTCAGTTTTGAGAGTTTCAAACTGAAAATCTAAAGGTCACGTGTTCAATCCAAGTTCACCGCACCTGATTCACGTCGGGGATAGCTTAGTTGGGAGAGCGTCACTATAGATCTCAAGGTCACGTGATCCACGTTCACCGCACCTTTTTAAAATATCAATGAATTAGCTAAATACCTTACTAATGAGTTTTCATTTTTAAAGTTAGGTGGATAGCTTAGTTGGGAGAGCGTCACTATAGATCCAAGGTCACATGAGTTTTCATTTTTAAAGTTAGGTGGATAGCTTAGTTGGGAGAGCGTCACTATAGATCTCAAGGTCACATGTTTGATAAAGTTAGGTCGATAGCTTAGTTGGGAGAGCGTCACTATAGATCTCAAGGTCACATGTTTGATCCACGTTCACCGCACCTGATTCAAATTGACTAAGTTGCATAACCTGACTATTCAATCTAAAATTAGTGATTATTTCTTTTTACAATTACTTGACTATTTAATCTAAAATTAGTGATTATTTCTTTTTACAATTACTTGACTATTTAATCTAAATTGAGTGATTATTTCTTTTTAAAATTTCAACGAATTAGAGTAAATAATTTTACTGATGAATTTTCATTTTAATGTTAGCGTGGATAGTTTAATTGGGAGTGGGAGTGGATTCCTAATTCTTTATTTGACTATAAATGCTCCATAAGACATTTAGTAAAATGACTCATTTTATTGCATGGAACAATAAAATTGAATTGATGTTCCCGTAGAATTGTCAATACATTCTACTTTCAATGTTGCTAAATTGAGTCCTTTTGATGTAGGTGATGATTTTTCTGATCCGAGGACGAATCCTGAAGAGGGAGATGATGATAAAAATCACTGTGTACATTCTACTTTCAATGTTGCTGAGTTGAGTTCTTGTAACAACCGAAGAAAATAAAATAAAATAATAATAATAATAATAAACATAAGACATTTAGTAAAATGACTCATTTTATTGCATGGAACAATAAAATTGATGTTCCCGTAGAATTGTCAATACATTCTACTTTCAATGTTGCTAAATTGAGTCCTTTTGATGTAGGTGATGATTTTTCTGATTCGAGGACGAATCCTGAAGAGGGAGATGATGATAAGAATCACGATGTACATTCTACTTTCAATGTTGCTGAGTTGAGTTCCTATAACAACCGAAGAAAATAAAATAAAATAATAACAATAATAATAATAATAATAAATAAATAAATAAATAAAACATTTGCTAACGGATCCCTACTCCTTCCTTCAATCTCTCACCACTCATTCCCTAAAAATAAATCTGGCAATAAATGAGGAATTCTTTTCTGTAAAGATTTACCTAAAATTTCTTCGTTACTACCAAAACAAATAGAAAAAAACAAAAAACAAAAAGTTTAAACAGATTTAGTTTGGGCTGAGGAGATACGTCATTTGAAGAGGTCAGTAGTGACATGTTAAATCTTCCTCTTATTTTATTAAGTAATATTAATTTGGTTACAATTATTTTGTTTTGAATTAGAGATTAAAGGAAAATAATTTTGGATGAGTTTTAGGAAATCACAACAATTATATTTTAGATCTCATGAATTGTTTAGATTTCTGAATTGTTACAATGATTTTGGTTGTCAATAATTTTATAGACAAAGGAAATAAGAAAAAAAAACTAAATAGAGATGAAAATCCAAAATGGAAAAGAGAAAAAAAAAATGAAAGTAAAAATAAAAAGGGAAGATTTGGAAGATTTGGAAGTAAGGATAGATTAACAAAATTGGCCAATAATATCTCCAAAATAATTACCGTAGAAGATGGAAGATGGAAGATGGAAGATGGAAGATGGAAGATTGAGAAAAGATTTTGTTGAACATAATTTTTTAAAAAATAAAACAGGAAACATTAGAGGGCAAGGAACTCCATCAAATTTTGTCTAACAAGAAATATCAGAATTTAAGAATGGCCAATGTAAATTAGAGAAATAATTTTATAGAGTTCAAACTTGAAACTGATGTCATGGGCGTTGACCTGGAGTTCAATGGACTTTCATTAAGGATATATTTGTGAGGACGACTTAAGCTAACCAGGTAAGTGAC
>NW_019268787.1:6989-7269 GCF_002738365.1 Cucurbita moschata
TTGTTTATGATATGGTACATTGTATGCTAGATTATTGTGCTTAAGTAAGAAAGGGCTAGGGATTTATTTGATAACTTCTCGTGGATCGTAGCCTAAGATATTCGCTACCAAAGTTCATCCAAAATCTAATTTATCGCTGGAGATAAAACAAAGGATTTCTTATTGGGTAGCCGATTCTAGGGGTTTCAAGGCCCTATTTCTTCATTGAACCCCTTCCATATCCTATCTTCAGGCTTAAGGAATTAGTTTGGAGGAACGTCTTTGAGTGTAGGACCTTAAT
>NW_019268787.1:7659-8576 GCF_002738365.1 Cucurbita moschata
CTCTCGAATTTGGAAGAAATCTGAGAGTAGGAGACCCACAATCTAAACGCTTATTGCCTTTAATTGGTGGATCGACCTTTCTCGATTCTTATTTCGTATTGTTGCTCCTACTTTCGACCTTATAGGAGGAGCTTAAACCGACATTGAGAGCTCCAGAATCTTCGTTATTTAGAGATCGAACTTTCTGGATAATTTTTTGGAGATATCACTCCAATCATAGCCTTACCGACCTCGATTTTGAATACTAGTCGTTGGATGTGATGACCCGTGCATGTTCGTTCTAGATCATATCAAATTTTGGAGGAGATCCGACGGTTGAGATTTCAGTTCGAAATATTTTGCTCGGATGGTCACTATAGATGCTTTGATTCAAATTAGAGTGGCATTTTTGTAATTATCCATTCTTCCAGGGGTATTTTGGTAATTTGCCACTTTTTAAATATTTTATTATTATTTTTCACAAAAAAATCCATAATTTTTCTACACATTTCTCTTCGCTTTTTTATCATTTTCCCCTATTTTGAATCTTGAGATTCCTTCTAGATAAGGAATTACAAAACCAGAAAGATTCTTGATAATTGATAAAATGACTTTTTTGCCTTTTTGATTTACTTTTTTTCTTTCAAATCCTTTTCGAAGGGTCTTTAACTCCTTGAAATCACTTGTTAGGGTACACGAGTGACTTGACTAAGTACTTTGTTCTTGCTTAATCCTTTAATTTTTTTCCTTTCTATCCTTTGGGTCTTTCACGAGTGGCTTATTCTTATGGGAGATAATTTCCTTCATTTTCGGGTGTTACATATACATACTCGTTACAAACACAAAATAAGAAGCAGACTCAAAAGAAGACTTAAAATACATAACACCACATCAAAATTAATTTATTCGGACTAAAATTAAAACTAAAAAATCAATTT
>NW_019268787.1:8608-10351 GCF_002738365.1 Cucurbita moschata
CTAAAAAATCAATTTATTTTAAACTAAAAAATTAATTTATTTTAAAACTAAAAAGTATTTAAGGATTTTATTTCTTAGACCCATCTTTCTAAATTATGGATTTTATTTCTCTTTGGTCAAAACAATCTTTCAAGCACAAAATTGAAGTTAGTTAGTCAATTATAATATTTGACAGGCTAGTTTTTAAACTACAAATGTGTGTAAAGAAAGCATGAGAATAACTTAGTGTCACTAATCTGACACGTGTTGAGTATGTACTGAACACTTGTTAATACAATGGATACATTACAAATTTATAATCCATCGTATCAGACACTTGACTTTGAATATATTTTGAGAGTGAAACGTACATTAAGCTTTTTTGAAGTATACAAATATATAAACTTATTTATATGAATTTATCTCTAATATAAAATTGATAATTTTTTTGAAATAATTCTTTTTAATTAACGTATCATTGTCACATCGGTGTCCAAGTTTTTTAAGAATGACATGTTACTGTTACGAACAGAAAAGGAAAACTGTAAAGATCCTAAGAATTGGGAGAAATCACTCATCCAATGGAAGAATGACTAAATCAAATCTAATTCAAATAAGTAGATCAAATCTAATCCAAATAACTCAATCAAATCTAATCCTAACTACCATATCTATTTGGTATCATATTTATGTCTCGTATCTATATCTCATTTTTATTTGTGTGACTCTGAGATATTTTGCTTTTATAAATAGATATCTTCACGAAAATAAGTTTAATTTATGTTGAGATGGAGAATAAAAATTTACACTTAAACGACGTTATACTTGGGACTTTGATTCCTCTTAGTGTGAAGCTTGCATCTTGCAATTACTTGGGTAGAGAATGTGTTTCACTTAAAATTCACTCAAGAGAAAATAATCAAATAACGACCATATTTGAGAGAGGATAACTTTTTTTTTTTAATCTTTGGGAAACAAGAAAGAATAAAAATAAAAACATGGCATGAATGACATCTTCTTGAATCTTTGTTTTGTTCTCCTAAATGTATATAAAAAAAAAATCTTATATATTTTTAGATAAAAAATTTAAGATTACCTATTTAATAAAACTCCATCCAAACTTCTACTCATAAATTTAATTATTATTTGTATAAAATTGTTAATATGTAAGAAAATACACATACAAAATGTTTATACTATTGGTAGTACACTAGTCTCGGTTGTTTGACTAAAACAATGCAACCATTGTCCAAACTAAAGACTTTGATTAGAAGCTATCTCCTAATAGAGGGAGGCTCAATTACACTTTGTTGTAAGATTTGACCCTATCAATTTGAATAGCATTCTCCAACTATAAATATTGAACTCTAAAGTATTCACGAGCAAAGTAAGTTTGTTGAAACTATCTATAAAAGTGTTCCAAAGTGAGTCATGTAGAAGATTTGCCTTAAAATCTAGTTCCAATTAAGGATGTCAATGATGAAGAAGTGCAAGCTGTTGGAAGGTTTGCCGTGGAAAATTTCAGAGGTGGTAGATATAATTTAATCTACAAGCGTGTGGAGAATGTCTTTTCAGTCCCATATAAACTTTGACCCCAAATTTTATATTATTGTGATAGAAGCTATAAATGACAACAATATTCATTGGTTAGATATTGCAATTGTGAAGAAGTTCCGTCATATTCATGGGATGCTACTGCCATCCTATAAGCTCTTATCTTTTGAGGAATTCATCAAATTCCCTCTCTACAAGTAGTATAAGCTC
>NW_019268787.1:10367-11228 GCF_002738365.1 Cucurbita moschata
TCTACAAGTAGTATAAGCTCTTATCTTTTGAGGAATTCATCAAATTCCCTTACAATAAGTACTAGATTGCTTTCTCTCCATAAGTAGCTTACAATAAGTTCAAGATTGCTTTCTCTCCATAAGTAGCGGCCACAAGTAGTATAAGCTCTTATCTTTTGAGGAATTCATCAAATTCCCTTACAATAAGTACAAGATTGCTTTCTTTCCATAAGTAGCTTACAATAAGTACTAGATTGCTTTCTTTCCATAAGTAGCTTACCATAAGTACTAGATTGCTTTCTCTCCATAAGTAGCAGCCACAAGTAGTATAAGCTCTTATTTTTTGAGAAATTCATCAAATTCCCTTACCATAAGTACTAGATAGCCACAAGTAGTATAAGCTCTTAGCTCTTATCTTTTGAGGAATTCATCAAATTTATAAGCTCTTATCTTTTGAGAAATTCATCAAATTCCCTTACAATAAGTACTAGATTGCTTTCTCTCCATAAGTAGCAGGAATTCATCAAATTCCCTTACAATAAGTACTAGATTGCTTTCTCTCCATCTTAAATAAGTCCTCTCTTGCTTGTTAGATTGCTTTCTCTCCATAAGTAGTATAACTACTAGATTGCACTAGATTATGTACTTGTGGAACATTACTCTCTTTTATTTATAAGAATGACATAGCCATAATGATATAATAATCCTTATATAAGTATCTTTTCTTTTTCTCTCGTACCCACCTTATACATAACATGTTAAATTAATTCATACTTAAAAAAATTATTTCTCCCTTTTGGAGATGCAGGGTATTAATCCCCGTACCTCTCGCATGCTAAGCGAGCGCTCTACCATCTGAGCTACATCCCCACAATTTTTGCA
>NW_019268787.1:11577-13181 GCF_002738365.1 Cucurbita moschata
ACAAAACCCTAAACGTCTCGTCATGAATAATAGTGAAAATGAAAAAATATTGCTACTCATTATGTCATAAATAAGGAAATATTGAATAGAAATAAAATAGTAATAACGAATAGTTTCTTTTGGAGATGCGAGGTATCGATCCCCGTATCTATCGCATGCTACATTCCCATGATTGTGAGCGCTCTACCATCTAAGCTATATCTCTACAATTTTTACGTCACAAAACCCTAAACGTCTCGTCATGAATAATAGTGAAAATGAAAAAATATTGCTACTCATTATGTCATAAATAAGGAAATATTGAATAGAAATAAAATAGTAATAACGAATAGTTTCCTTTGTTGATGCATGGTATTGATCCTAGTACTTCTCACATGGGATGCAAACGCTCAACCATCTAAGCTATATCCTCAAGATTCTTATATCACAAAATCCTAAACATCTCGTCATCAACAATAGTGTAAATAAAAAATAACGCTATTCATTATGTCATAAATAAGGAAAAATTGAATAGAAATAAAATAGTAATAACGAATAGTTTCTTTTAGAGGTATGGGGTATCGATCCGATCCCCGTACCTCTCGCATGCTAAGCAAGCAATCTACCATCTAAGCTACATTCCCGTCATCAAGTGAAAATGAAAAAATATCTCCGCTAATTATGTCATAAATAAGGAAAGGTTGAATAGAAGTAAAATATTAATAACAAATCGTTTCTTTTGGAGATGCGGGATATCCCCTTACCTCTCGCATGCTAAATGAGCTCTACCATCTAAGCTACATCCCTACAATTCTTGCATCATAAAACCCTAAATTTCCAATCATAAGCTACATCCCCACAATTGTTGCATCATAAAACCCTAAATTTTCCATCATCAATAATATTGAAAATGAAGAAAATCTAGAGATGCAGGGTATCGATCCCCATACCTCTCGCATGCAAAGCGAGTGCTCTACCATCTAAGCTATATCCCCAAAATTCTTATGTCACAAAGCCCTAAACATCTCGTCATCAGTAATAGTGAAAATGAAAAACTATCTCGGCTCATTATGTCCTAAAAAAGAAAAAATTGAAAAAAAAATATATTTAGTAATCGATTCAATCGGAGATGCAAGGTATTGATCCCCGTACTTTCCACATTGGAAATGAACGCTCTGCCATTTGAACTACATCCCTACAATTCTTACATCAAAAAACCCTAAATGTTCCTTCATCAATAATTGTGACAATGAAAAAGTTTCTCTCCATATTATGTCATAAATAAGGAAATATTGAATAGAAATAAAATATTAATAATAAATAGTTTCTTTTGGAGATGCGAGGTATCGATCCTCGTACTTCTTATATGCTAAGCCGTACCTCTCGCATGCTAAGCGAAGCTACATCCCCACAATTCTTGCATCACAAAACCCTAAATTTTCCATCATCAATAATAGTGAAAATGAAGAAATATCGCTACTTAACCTGTCATGAATAAGGAAAAATTGAAAAGAAATAATTATCAAAGGAAAAATTGAAAAGAAATAATTATCAATACTATATTTAATAACATAGTTTTATTTTGGAGATGCGTGGTATCTATCCCCGTACCTCTCGCATGCAAA
>NW_019268787.1:13407-14039 GCF_002738365.1 Cucurbita moschata
GAAAATGAAAAATATCTCCGCTCATTATTTCATAAATAAGGAAAGATGGAATCTCATTATTTCATAAGTTTAGTGATCGATTCATTTGGAGATGCAAGGTATCGATCTCCGTACTTTCCACATTGGAAGCGAGCGCTCTACCATCTAAGCTACATCCTCACGATTCTTACATTAAAAAATCCTAAACCTCTCGTCATCAGAAATTGTGAAAATGAAAAATATCTCCGCTCATTATTTCATAAATAAGGAAAGATGGAATCTCATTATTTCATAAGTTTAGTGATCGATTCATTTGGAGATGCAAGGTATCGATCTCCGTACTTTCCACATTGGAAGCGAGCGCTCTACCATCTAAGCTACATCCCCACGATTCTTACATTAAAAAATCCTAAACCTCTCGTCATCAGTAATTGTGAAAATGAAAAATATCTCCGCTCATTATTTCATAAATAAGGAAAGATGTAATAGAAATAAAATATTAATAACATAGTTTATGTATGTGTCAGGATGGGATGTTAAGAAAGACTCTGAGTATTAAGAGTATGGTGGTAAGTATAAAATGTCCAATATGAAGTCCTTACCTTAGATAAGAAGAGATTTAGACATAGGGGCATTTCAAGAATTGAACTCAA
>NW_019268787.1:14045-14320 GCF_002738365.1 Cucurbita moschata
TGAACTCAAAACCTCTTGCACCCCAGTGAGAATCATACCACTAAACCAAATGCCTTTTCTTGAACACCCAATATTTTTAGCTTCTACTCAAATATATTTTTCTCTTAGTAGTTGGAGGGCTATAAAATGAAAAGTTAAATTGTTATAATATACAAGGGTTATCAAATAAACCAACAACCCAACAAAAGAAACAAACTAATCAATTTTGGTTGGATTGATTCTGTTCAGTTCATCAGTTTGTTTGATTTAATTTTTCTATTTTGCCTCGTATGACA
>NW_019268787.1:14360-14779 GCF_002738365.1 Cucurbita moschata
TTTTCTATTTTGCCTCGTATGACAAGAAAATAAAGTTGTATTGAATGCACCTTAGTTTCATTTATGACAAACTCATATGAAACATAATTGCATTAATAGTACTCAAAGTTGGAGTCTATAAGCATTTTATGAACTTTAGTGAATTCATGCTTCATTAAAGATGAGATGAACTTTAGTTATGTAGGAAAACTTTAAATTGCTTCATGTGGAGATTCAATTACTATATGCTAGTTATAATCTTTAGGATTGACTAATTGGACAGGAATTCATGGATTTAGGGAAATTTTTGTGTAATTATCAACTACAACTTATGTTTTCAAATTTTTAGGACACAATTTAGGTAGTTGTTTTCATGAGTCGTAAACTTGTTTCTTTGCATAATATGGATTTAGTTGAACTATTATTATCGATAAGATGGA
>NW_019268787.1:14945-15740 GCF_002738365.1 Cucurbita moschata
TATTATTATCGATAAGATGGAGAAAGAAATTGTCTTTGAATTGACTAATAGACCTAGGTTCATCGTTGTTGTCTTTTAACTTGTTATTTTGCAAAAAGCTTAACTAATATGAACTGTCATGTCACAATAACTTTTAAATCAAGAATATACCCTACACATCATTCAAGATGGCAATAAAATGGAGTTAAATTGAACACACTTTAGTTTCATGTTTGGCGTGTTCAAGATAAAACATAATTGTGTTATTGATATTGAGTCTGGAGTCTATAAGAATTTAATGATCTTAAGAGAAATTCCTGTTTTATTAGAGGATACCAATTTTATTTAAGGTACTAGGAGTTCAAGAATCTGGTCAAGGAACAGTAAGATTTGAAAGTTTTGAATTCTAGACAAAATTTGTACCTAATTATTTCTTTTTATGACTAATTATAAATTAAGAGAAAAATATTTTTGTAAAGATAGATTTATCTCTAAAGCTTTCATGACGAAACCATGTTTAGACTAGCAGTTTAAAGTTAGGAGATGCGGTCACAGGTGTGATTATTTTGGATGGGTTCGTAATAGAACTTACCGTTGAGATGAGGGAGCCTTCAAAGGTTGTGCACTCACAGATGGGGTTGTTATGTAGCGTTAGTCTGTCTTTGTGTTTGAGTCTTTTATGTTGTATTGTTTTCTCAATCTCATTTTAATTTTACAACGTTTTCTTATTTTATATTAATTTACTTTTATTTTTATTTGTTTTCACTCTCAATTTTAGTTTATATTTGAGTTTTGAACCCTTGAAATTTGGTTTGT
>NW_019268787.1:16151-18094 GCF_002738365.1 Cucurbita moschata
TCTTCAATCTGCATCTTCTAGAAACTGATATCGAATCCATCAAACTTTTCAATTCCAGTCTTTGAACTTTTCATCTTCACAGATCGTGGTGAATCTCTCCTCGCTCTGATACTAGTTATTAGAATCAAACAACAACGCACACACTTGATCTAAATGAACACAAAGAACATGATAGAGAAAATGTAAGAAGAAATATTGACCAATGGTTTTGTATTAATAACCTTAGGTATGCAAAGAGAGGATATGGAGAATGAGAAATGTACATTTAGGAAGCACTGACTAATGGGTATACATATTATTTCAGTTTATTATATATAGCTTCACTATATGTAACCGCCTACTATATATAATTATGTAGTATATATTTCTCTATCACATTTTTACTATAAATCTCCAGCCTTCATATCCAACATTCTATAGCCCAAATAGTCAGGGATTGACATCCTGCTAGAACACAAAGTCATTTACATGTCCCTAGAAAAATGTCTAGTAGTAACGGAGTCTAACCCAACGATCATTCAGACAAACATCCATCAACCAAGAGGGGTGAAAATGATGACGATAGTACAGTTGAGAAAGAATCTTAACCATGATGAATCTACACTTGCTGCCATTGTTGTATTTGAAAAGGGGGAGCTCAAGTGTGCCAACCTCAACAAAAACTTTATTGCCACTACATGAACACCACGACCCAAAACAAGAAGGTCAGATATTGGGTTTTAACCCCACCAAGAGAGATCAATCACAAGATTAGTTTTATGTCACCTACCACAAATAGATGTCATACAGCTCAGCTTAAGCTAGTTGAATTCTACAAATAGCAAAATGGTATGTTCACAGTCGGGTTTATTTGACCTGCAAAGGCTCTTGTCAGTGATCACTCAAATGCTTGACAAAGACACCAAGCCAACACCTCTACTAAAGAAGGGAGACAAAAAAAAAACCACTAAAGCAACACATGTTCATGCAGAAATACCATCCAGACGGATGAAGAGAAGGGTCGACCACGATAATTTCAAAGCAAATAGAGAGTTATGATAAGTTAAGGTCAGATCAACTTTGAGTTCAAAGCAACAAGAACCAAAGACTGGTTTGAAAATTCTATGGACTAGTCAAAGTTGTCCACAAGATTAGGAAGACATCATATAGGATCCAATTGCTCCTATGGATACAGACTAACCCTGTTGTCCATGTCAGTAACTTGAAACGTTATTATTCCGANACCTAAAGTCAGCCTCATCCTACAACGTTGAGTTTATGAAGAGCCGGTTGATAGAGATATTGACAAATTACTTTTAGCTTATAACATTGCTTTATTTGAAATTATTTTTAACGTATTTCCTCACTCACGTTTTCAAAAATATTTCTTCTAAACGTGATTCGAGCATACACTGCTATTGTTCATTCAGTCTAAATTTTGCATGGTTGACTTGTTCATTGGATTAGAACAAATGTCACATAATCATTGTCTCACTACTGCAAGAGTGCGATTGTGACACTTGAAATCCGTTCAGTTGTGGGCCGCATCTTCTGACTAGTTACGTGAGTTTGGCCTAGAGCATACGTGTAGCTTGAAAAAGAAATGATTGGATGCGGACAGCGAATAAGGGTTGGGCCACATAAGGTTTTTTTTTTTACCACATATTGACTTTGGGCTAGTGAGTCTTAAATTTGGGTTCGTTTGAAAAATTTTGGTTTGTTTTTTAGTTCAAACGAACCCAAATTAAACCTACTAGTTCCTTCTTCCTTGAACGACTCACTCTTATTCTCTATTCTACCTCTTCTTGCTCTTTGAAACTTCTTTAAAGGCTATTGTTCATCGATTATTTGGGAGCATCTTCCTTAAAAGGATTGTGACCACAGATGACCTATGTAGAAAATTTGTACCCTCTTTCCTAAAACCTTTAGCAGACAACATACCTAAAACAGGTGCGCTGACCAGA
>NW_019268788.1:0-18194 GCF_002738365.1 Cucurbita moschata
ATAGAAGTTGCCCTAGGTAAAACTTCTTTAAATGTCTTAGCCAATCATGACCTCATAATGAGGAGTTTCTTGGACAATATAAATTTCATATAAAAGCTCTCATACGTAAACATATTCTTGGAAGAATAAAGCTCTCATACGGATCTTAAAAAAACACCTGTGCTACTGGTAAAAAAACACCTCTGCTACTGATAGTTAGGCTAAAAAGAAACATAAGTTGTAGTTGATATAACTAGCATATAGTAATTGAAGCTCCACATGAAGTAATTTAAAGTTCCCCTTTGAAGTTCATGAGGGTCTTATAGACTCCAACTCTGAGTACTATTAATGCAATTATGTTTCATATAAGTTTGTCATAAATGAAACTAAGGTGCATTCAATACAACTTTATTTTCTTGTCATACGAGGCAAAATAGAAAAATTAAATCAAACAAACTGATGAACGTAATTTAAAGTTCCCGTTTGAAGTTCATGAGGTTCTTATAGACTCCAACTTTGAGTACTATTAATGCAATTATGTTTCATATAAGTTTGTCATAAATGAAACTAAGGTGCATTCAATACAACTTTATTTTCTTGTCATACGAGGCAAAATAGAAAAATTAAATCAAACAAACTGATAAACTGAACCGAATCAATCCAACCAAAATTGGTTAGTTTGTTTCTTTTGTTGGGTTGTTGGTTTATTTGATAACCCTTGTATATTATAACAATTCAACTTTTTGTTTTATAGCCCTTCAACTACTAAGAGAAAAATATATTTGAGTAGAAGCTAAAAATATTGGGTGTTCAAGAAAACAACTTCATATTCGAAATCAACCTAACTTCATATTCGACATTTTATACTTACCATCATGCTCTTAATACTCATAGTCTTTCTTAACATCCCATCCCAAGGCTTTATTCTCCAAGACAAATTCTACATCCGAGAACTTCACGTGTTTCATGCAATACGACAAAATACGACCTTAATACCTAGGCCTAAGGCTTCATACATACGTTTCAAGTGGTATAACAAGGGCATTTGGTCTAATGGTATGAAAGTTCGATTCTCAAAATGCCCCTTCAAGAGATTGTAGTATGAAAGACATTTACCAAGTAAATAAATACATTAAAATAACACAAGTGACACATATGTAAACTATGTTATTAATATTTTATTTCTATTACATCTTTCCTTATTTATGAAATAATGAGTGGAGATATTTTTCATTTTCACAATTACTGATGACGGGAGGTTTAGGATTTTTTAATGTAAGAATCGTGGGGATGTGGCTCAGATGGTAGAGCGCTCGCTTCCGATGTGGAAAGTACGAAGATCGATACTTGCATCTCCAAATGAATCGATCACTAAACTTAGGAAATAATGAGCGGAGATATTTTTTCATTATCACTAAATATATTATTCCATCTTTCCTTATTTATGAAATAATGATCGCAGATATTTTTTTAATTTTTACAATTATTGATGACGGGAGGTTTAGGGTTTTCTGATGTAAGAATCGTAGGGATGTAGTTCAGATAGTAGAGCACTCAGTTCTGATGTTGAAAGTACGAAGATCGATACTTGCATCTCCAAATGAATCGATCACTAAATATATTATTTTTTTTCAATTTTTTCTTATTTACGACATAATGAGCAGGATAGTTTTTCATGTCACTATAATTGATGACGAGACGTTTAAAAATTTGTGACATAAGAATCGTGGGGATGTAGCTCAAATGGTAGACCGGTTGCTTTGCATGGATACCACGCATGGATACCACGCATGACAGGGATAGATACCACGCATCTCCAAAATAAAACTATCTATTATTAAATATATTATTGAAAAATATTTCTTTTCAATTTTTCCTTATTCATGACAGGTTGAGTAGAGATATTTCATCATTTTCACTATTATTGATGATGGAAAATTTAGGGTTTTATGATGCAGGAATTGTGGAGATGTAGCTTTGCTTAGCATGCGAGAGGTACGACTTAGCATACGAGAGGTACAAGGATCGATACCTCGCATCTCCAAAAGAAACTATTTATTATTAATATTTTATTTCTATTTAATATTTCCTTATTTATGTCATAATATGCCGAGATACTTTTTCATTTTCACAATTATTGACGAAGGACCGTTTAGGGTTTTTTGATGTAAGAATCGTAGGGATGTAGTTCAAATGGTAGAGCGTTCATTTCCCATGTAGAAAGTATGGGGATCAATACCTTGCATCACTGATTGAATCGATATACTAAATATATTATTTCTTTTCAATTTTTTCTTATTTAGGACAGAGTCGGGATAGTTTTTCATTTTCACTATTATTGATGACGAGATGTTAAGAACTTTGTGACATAAGAATTGTGGGGATATAACTTAGATGGTAGAGCACTCGCTTTGCATGTGAGAGGTATGGGGATCGATACCCTACATCTCTTGATTTACTATTATTAATGATGGGAAATTTAGGGTTTTATGATGCAACAATTGTGGGGATCTACCTTAGATGGTAGACCTCATTTAGCATGTGAGAGAGGTAAGGGGGGATATCCCGCATCTCCAAAAGAAACTATTTGTTATTAATATTTTACTTCTATTCAACATTTTCTTATTTATGACATAATTAGCGGAGATATTTTTTTATTTTCACTATGATTGATGACAAGATGTTTAGGATTTTGACGTAAGAATCTTAAGGATATATCTTAGATGGTAGAGCGTTTGCATCCCATGTGAGAAGTACTAGGATCGATACCATGCATCAACAAGGGAAACGATTATAATGAGCGGGGATAGTTTTTCATTTTCAATATCATTGATGACGGGAAGTTTAGAGTTTTTTGATGTAAAATCGTGGGAATGTAGCATGCGAGAGATACGGGGATAGATACCTCGCATCTCCAAAAGAAACTATTCGTTATTACTATTTTATTTCTATTCAATATTTCCTTATTTATAACATAATGAGTAGCGATATTTTTTCATTTTCACTATTATTCATGACGAGACGTTTAGGGTTTTGTGATTTAAAAATTGTGGAGATGTAGCTTAGATGGTAGAGCGCTCGCTTTGCATGCGAGTTGTACGGGGATTGATAACCCGCATCTCCAAAAGAAAGTATTTAATTTGTTATTATATTTTTTCATTTTCAAAATTATCTATGCCCCACATCACCAAACCAAACTATTTGTTATTAATATTTTGATATTTTTTTATTTTCACTATTATTGATGATGATTCATTTAGGGTTTTATGATGTAAACAACATGGGGATGTAACTCAGAAGGTAGAGCGCTCGCTTTGTCTCACAACCTTACTATGAAGAGAGTAGGTTGTGACCCTCACGCCATGACAAGCAAAGGGGCGTCCCTCAAGAGACGCCCATCCGGCAATATGCGGGCCAACATAGAAGAATGCCATGATGCGATCGAGGAGGACGATGCATCATCCAACAAACCACCATGCAAAGTGGGCATTGAAGACATGTTGAGACACAAGCATAACAAAGACATCAGCATAGACATGAAGGACAAGATAGGCTTGTTGAAGGGCCGGGTAGGGCCCCGGGCCTTAACCTCAAAAGTCGGGGTTTCGAAAGAAATTTAGGCATGCGGTTCGGGAGTTAAGTCCGTCCATATGAAATATGAATGCTCGCCAAGTTTGGTGTCAATCGGACATTGGATGGACAATGCACGACACCGTATGACACCTCACAAAAATCATGTCTACTCCTGGTAGAATGAAAATGGCTCAAAATGTACTATAGGGGGTACCATGGTGTTAGCTCTCCACCACCCCTGGGCCTTGTGGCCTAAGTGAGCTACACTGTGGCACATACGTGTGTCACAGTGTGGGCGAGCGTGCTGAGACGAGTGTCTCAGGCGACTTCCTTTGAAATGGGTTTTTGAAGGACAGTACCGGACGGCACAGGTGTGCTGGTATTGCGCCCTAGCCTGGGTGGTGGAGGTCGCTACATACACCCGCTATCCGGTACAGTATCCGTAAATGACTCGCCATGGGCACGGGAGGGCCTATGCCTCGATAAAACCCGGATGGATGGATGTTCGGGAAGCCCCGATTTGATGAACGACACGCGAGCCCATTCTCGATGGCATGATCGAGCGAGTTATGATAGCCGATGACATCCCGAGACTTGGGATGGCGTCAAGATATATGGACCCTATCGATGGGGATCGAGATGACGAGATGAGATGCGACGTTGTTTGAGAGACCTTGGCCCGAGCGGAGGCAGGGTCGAGCTGAATGAGTTGGCCTAGCGTAGAGACAAGTTGGATGTGTCACAGACGATTGAAGATGCACGCCTAGGCGGCGTGCATGGTCGAACAAGCTTGGATTCCGCACAAGCGATGTTCAATGGGCGAAGACGAACCTCGCCTAAGGTCCGACGAAGCCACATAGCCGGGCCGAAAAATATATATGGGGCTTGATTCCCCTCAAGGCTAGTCGTGAGCGTGTCAAGATCACGACGCCGCACGGCCAAAGATGTATGACCGTGACACTTTGCATGCCAGAGGTATGGGGATCGATACCCTGTATCTCAAAAAATAAGACTATCTATTATTAAATATATTATTTCTTTTCAATTTTTCCTTATTCATGACATGTTGGGTAGCAATATTTCTTTATTTTCACTATTATTGATGACGGAAAATTTAGGGTTTTGTGATGTAAAAATTGTGGGGATGTAGCTCAAATGGTAGAGCACTCGTTTAGCATGCGAGAGATACGGGGATCGATATCCTGCATCTCCAAAAGAGAAATTATTTTTTGAAGTATGAGTTAATTTAACATGTTCTGTATAAGGTGGGTAAGAGAGAAAAAGAAAAGATACTTATATAAGGATTATTATATCATTATGGCTATGCCATTTTTATAGATAAAAGAGAGTAATGTCTCACAAGCACATATAGAGAGAGGACTTATTGTAAGTAAAGAAAGCAATCTAGTAGTTATACTGCTACTTGTGGGGAGGGAATTTGATGAATTCCTCAAAAGATAAGAGCTTATAGGATCGCGGCCAATGCATATGACGGAACTTCTTCATAATTGCAATATCTAACCAATGAATATTATTGTCATTTATAGCTTCTATCATAATAATATAAAATTTGGGGTCAAAGCCTATATGGGACTGAAAAGACCATTCACCACACACTTGTAAATTCAACTATATCTACCACCTTTGAAATTTTCCACGGAAAACCTTCCAACAGCTTGCACTTCTTGATCATTGACATCCTTAATTGGAACTAGATTTTAAGGCAAATCTTCTCCACGACTAACTTTAGAACACTTTTATAGATAGTTTCAACAAACTTACCTTGCTCGTGAATACTTTGGAGTTCAATATTTATATTTGGAGAATGCTATTCAAATTGATAGGGTCGAATCTTACAACAGAATCTAATTGAGCCTCCCTCTATTAGGAGATAGCTTTGAATCAAATTCTTTAATTTGGACAATGGTTGCATTGTTTTAGTCAAACAACCGAGACTAGTGTATTACCAATAGTATAAATATTTTGAACGTGTATTTTCTTACATATTAACAATTGTATACAAATAATAATTAAATTTATGAGTAGAAGTTTCGACGGAGTTTTATTAAATAGGTAATCTTAAATTATATCTAAAAGTATATAATTTTTTTTATATATATATATATATACATTCAGGAGAACAAAACAAAGATTCAAGAAGATGTCATGCCATGTTTTGATTTTTATTCTTCCTTATTTCTCAAAGGTTAAAAAAAAAAAAAAAAAAAGTTATCCTCTCTCAAATATGGTTCGTTATTTGATTATTTTCTCTTGAGTGAATTTTCAGTGAAACACATTCTCTACCCAAGTAATTGCAAGATGCAAGCTTCACACTAAGAGGAATCAAAGTCCTAAGTATCACGTCCTTTAAGTGTCAATTTTTATTCTCCATCTCAACATAAATTAAACTTATTTTCGTGAAGATATCTATTTATAAAAGCAAAATATCTTAGAGTCACAAAAATAAAAATGAGATATAGATACGAGACATAAATATGATACCAAATAGATATGGTAACTGTTGGGATTAGATTTGATTGAGTTATTTGGATTGGATTTGATCTAGTTATTTGAATTAGATTTGATTTAGTCATTCTTCAATTGGATGAGAGATTTCTCCCAATTCTTCTGATCTTTCTAGTTTTCTTTGTCTGTTCCTAACATTTTGGTATTAGAGTCATGCCCTAAACTAGTTAAAACTAGAAGCAGTAGTCTTCTACGTGTGTCATAATAAAAGTATGTCGATGGAGAGTCCACTTGTGCAGTTTGCTGGAGGAAGGAGCCAAGGTCGTGGAAGTTTTAGAGACAGAGGAAGGGGACGAGGCAGACAAACCTTCAACAAGGTCATAGTGGAGTGCTATAACTGTCACAAGCTAGGACATTTTCAATGGAAATGTCAAAGCAATACCAGACGAGGCAGACAAACCTTCAACAAGGCCACAGTGGAGTGCTATAACTGTCACAAGCTAGGACATTTTCAATGGGAATGTCAAAGCAAGGAGAAGGAGACAAACTATGCAGAGAATCGAGAAGAGATGTCGCTGATGGCTTACGTGAATATGAATAAGGCCAATATTGAAGATATGTGGTTCCTTGACTCGGGATGTAGCAATCATATGTGTGGGAAGAAGGAATATTTTTTAGATTTTGATGGAAGTTTCAGAGATTCAGGGAAGCTGGGCAACAACTCAAGCATGGTTGTAACCGGAAAGGGTAATGTACGACTGGAAGTGAATGGAATCATAATGATAATCACAGGAGTGTTCTATGTGCCAGACCTGAGGAACAATTTGTTGAGTAGTGGTAAATTGCAAGCAAAGGGGGTTACCTTTTTGTTTCAAAATGAAACATGCAAGATGTTTCATCCTAAGAGAGGCTTAATCATGGAGACAAAGATGTCTTTGAATCGAATGTTCGTATTGCATGGTATATCTTAGCCTGTAGCAGCCGTTCAAACTCAATTGAAACTTATGGGGAGAAGTGGTTCAAGGTCTCTGTCGTACACTCACCGCTCCAATTCCTCTCGCCATAGTCAGAGAAGCTGAAGGTGTTAGGATCGCACAACAACGCACATGCTCGATCTAGATGAACACAAAGAAAATGATAGAGAAAAGTGCAAGGAGAACTCTGGCTAAAAGGATTTTTCTAATGATGATTTCACGTTTGTACAGTAAGAGAGAATTATAGAGAAAATAAAGTACATCTCAAAGCTCTACCGGACGGGATATATATATAGTTCAATTTACTATATATAGCTTTACCAGATTTAATCATCTACTATATATATCTTTACCCGATTTAACCATCTATTATATATAGTTATTTACCCTATATAGTTTTATCGGATATAGCTTTACCAAATATAGCTTTACCGGATATAACCGTTGACCAAGCTATAAATAAGCATGAGACTCCATAACCTAACAGAAGGGACCCAAGTTCTTCCCCCTATCATTCCACTACCAATTCCAAGAGAAGCAGCCGTTCAAGTTCCCTCAGTTGTCAATGCAGAAGTAGGTCTTCCTCGTTATCTCCTTTCCCCAAATCGTCCAGTTCCAGTCCTAGTTGTGCATCAACTGATTGAAATCATTCCATAGAGAAGGTTAAGAAAGAGGAAGAAGAGAAGAAAAGGCGTGAAGCAGAGTTGAAGAAGTTAGAAGAAGATGCAGCTAGGAGGATGGAAGAACTAATTCAGAAGAAGGTTGAAGAAAGGCTAAACTCTGAAGAGACTAAATTAGAAATACAGGGATGAATAGAGGAAGGTCGCACGAAGTTGTTTGATGATGTTGATGTGCAGCTTGAGAAAGAGAAAGAAGCCGCTCTTACTGCTACAAGACAAAAAGAATAACAAGCACGAAAAGAGAGAGAAGAGCTAGATAAAATGCTGGAAGAGAATAGAAGAAGGGTAGAAAAAGCACAGCAACGATTAGTTCTGGAGTTGCAGTAGAAGGAAGAAGAACAATATTGTGAGCTCGAGTTGATTCAGAGACAAAAAGAGGAGGCAACTTAGAGAACTAAGCTAGATAATAATAGTTTGAGTTGTGTTTTGCTGGGAGTTAGTGAAGAGTCAAAAGCTTACAGACTCTATGATATAGAAGCGGTAGATGAAAATAATGATATAGAAGCAGCAGATGAAAATATTGCGGAGGAAAACATTTCATCTGGCTCTTTGGCTGAAGCAAGCTCTCCTAGCTCGAATAAGGCGAGGAATAAGAGACCACCAGTCTAGATGAGAGACTATGCAATAGGAGAAGTTTTTTTTTGTAAAGAAGATGATGAAGCTCAGCCATGTTTACCCCTACTGAACATGCCAACTTTGTAAACTTTAAAGAAGCATTGAAGAGTGAGAAATGGAGGCAAGCCATGGATCTAGAGCAATAAACAGAAATGAAACATGAGAATTGATGAAGTTACCTAGTGGAAGTTTGGTATGAGGTCGTAGATATAAACTGATTACTATTCGTGTTCAGTTTAAGGGAGAGATTGTTAGGATTAGATTTGATTGAGTTATTTGGATTAGATTTGATCTAGTTATTTGAATTAGATTTGATTTAGTCATTCTTCAATTGGATGAGAGATTTCTCCCAATTCTTATGATATTTACGATTTTCTTTTTCTTTTCCTAATAGTAACATGTCATTCTTAAGAAACCTAGGACACCGATGTGACAATGATACATTAATTAAAAAGAATTATTTCAAAAAGTTTATCAATTTTATATTAGAGATAAATTCATATAAATAAGTTTATATATTTGTATACTTAACAAAAAAGCTTAAGGTACGTTTCACTCTCAAAATATATTCAAAGTCAAGTGTCTGATACGATGGATTATAAATTTGTAATGTATCCATTGTATTAACAAGTGTTCAGTACATGCCCAACACGTGTCAGATTAGTGACACTAAGTTATTCTCATACTTTCTTTAGACCCATTTAAAGTAGTTTGAAAACTAGCACGTCAAATATTATAATTGACTAACTACAACTTCAATTTTGTGCTTTAGGATGTTTTGACCCAACAAAAAAATAAAATCCTTAATTTAGAAAGTCGATGAATAGCCACTAACATAATTAAAAATAAATAAATAAACATAAAACATGAATTGATTAAATTGGCTAATTGCTAACATAATTAAAAAAAATAAAAATGTAACAAACACACCGAAGTAAGATTAGGAACACAAGTAAAAAAAAACACAAACAGCCAAAAATCAAAATTTGGAAAGTGTTAAACAGTTTTGATATATAGACATTTCAAGACTTTGCTCATGCAATATTCCCATGAAATCTAACACTAGAGCATCATAAAATTTAGAGAAATGATTGAAATTGATGTCATGTTCATATAGGTTGACTTTAATACAAAGGACAAAACGAACTTTCTTATGGATAAATTGGGGACACCAGCCTAAGCTAATCAAGTAGGTGGCCTTACCATCCATATGGTTATATTTGATGTTGACTGTGCCCGTGGTTCTGCAAGTGTCATATATATTGATATGTGTGAAATGTTTGTGAATCGATATGCTTATGATATGTTATAATATGTGAATTGTATGATAATACGTACGGTACCATGTGTTCAATGGTATATTTGAGATAGGATACGAGAAGGATGCACTAAACGTAATGTAACGATACTAGTAAGACATGTTCATGAAATGTTATGGTTTGGTTACGTATCGAAGTGCTATGGGTATGACAGATTGATAAAAACGATATGGTCACGATGGATTCATAAAACAATACGATTAGGCTATGGGTAGAAAGTGATAGGATTATGATAGATTGATAAAACGATAGCGTTAGAATATGTTCCTGTAATATTATGACTAAGGTACGTTCAGGTAACGACACAACTATGATATGTCTAAGGATGTTAAGGCTATGATAAATTAGGGAAGGATATAACCACGAAGCTTTTACGATATGATATGATTATGATACAACATGTGAAGGACGGATATATATCCAACAAGTTTCAAAGAGGGACGTGAGAATAAATTATTCTCAAGCTTTCTTTAAATCGGTCAAATAGTATTTGATAAGTTTTCAAAATTAAGGGTTTTCTTTTTTCTTCTTCCTTCTTTCTCCCTTTTCACGTTTTATTTTTTTTTAAATAAAAAAAAGTTTAATGTGAGAACAAAGAAGTTAGAAAGGAGAAAGAAATGAATGTAATAAAACTTTTCCGTCGGTAGGAATGGAAATGGTGAATGAGTCCTTGACGATAGTCGACCGCTATACTCTAGTTTTGGATGTAAGTGATGACTATCAGCAACATGAGTTGTGTCAATACCACACCGTTATCAAGAGGAAGTAAAGTAGAGTAGAATAGATCGAGCGATCCATTTGTTGAGAGTACTGTAAGAGGCACACAAGTAAGAATGTTGGATATAACTACTCTTTCACATCTGAGTATTGGATATAACTACTCTTTCACATCTGAGGGATGAGTCTCATAGATCCAACTACAATATCAAAGAAACTTCAGGTGGTAGTGATTGCTTGCAATGGTGTCTCCATTGTATCCCAGACACATGTAACATGATTTTTCTTGCTCAAATATATCTTCATTTGTCTTAAAAGTTCACTTTTGAGTAATCCTGGAAGGCTTCTTAATTTGCAGCCTCTGGTGAAGATGATCACTCCGAGGTGGGTTTGTTAGTGAAGATGCAATTATATAATCAGGGTTTTATATAAATGGTTCCATTTGTATTTATAAATGAAATTTGTGGTGTATTTTTTTGGAAATTCAACAATAATCATTGGTTATTTGGTTACCATTCTTAAGAAATTAAACTTTCGACCTTTTGTGAATGCTCAAAGCTACTTGCAAAGTACTGTTGATTATGATCCATAATACTCACCGACTCGAAATTGAGGTTTGTTCATGTTTGAAAATGTGACAAACCAAAAGACAATATGCTAATTAATATTGTTTGTGATTGTTGTTGTGAATTCTTCATCTTTGAATACATATTTTGTTTGGCTTATGAATTCTTCCATCTTTTAAAAATATTATTTTTTTAGTTCTGGCCTAGGCGATTGAATCACAATATTAGAGTATTTTAAGTTACTTTTAAGATTAAAGGTCAATGATATTATGAGTATCTTTTCTATCCCTCCGTTCCTTATCGTAATATAAAGAATATGAAGATTATAAGTAAAAGTGTACAAGTAATTTGTTACTTTTGAACTTAAATGCTTATAATTCAAGTTATCTTTGTTATCAACAATAATTATCAAACGGTATATAATTTTGTCCAAGTAAGGTCGCTTCTCATTCCCTGTATGATATCATAACACAAAATCGAATGGAAGGGTTAACGATAAAATGATAACAAAATCCCATTCGTCGAACTAACTGTAAAGGAAGGGTTGGTTGGAAACCATGTCTATACTTCTTTGCTTTAATCACACGTAACTAAAGATATATAAGAACAACAGAATATGGCATGCCCAGTCAAAACATAAAAAATTTCTTGCCATGTTATAGTTTATGAATATGGTATGCACAAAGATCCGACATCACACTTCATGATTGGAGACCAATACAGTGAGCTATGGTCGTCCATACCGTCCTTTGGTCAAATTATGTCAAGCAAATGTTGCAGCAAGCAAAGAGTTTTTAATAAGTTCGCTATTGCAAAGAGCTCGGTTTAAGGCACAAATGTCTCTGATGTGAAAGACGCACCAATTCAACGAGATTTAAGTAACCATGAATAAGACACATGATACAGCTTGTAAACGAAACGATGTTCATGACTCTTGTTATTTTCTTCCACTACAAACCTTCTAGCCTCTTGCACTTTTTTGTCATTGACATCCTTAATTGAAATTAGAATTGAAAGAAACACTTCTCCCCAACTCATTATGGAACACCTTTGATAGATAGTTTCAATAGATTTACTTTGCTGAGTAATACTTTAAAATTAGATATTTATAGTTGAACGCTACTTAAATTGATAAAGTGAAATCTTACAAAAGAGGTTAATAAATCGTTTGTCTATTAGAAAAGAGCTTGGAATTAAATTCTTTATAGTTGGGATAAGGGATGTTTTAGTCAAAGAAGTATACTTTTTAGTTTTAAAATAAATTAATTTTTTAGTTTAAAATAAATTGATTTTTTAGTTTTAATTTTGGTCCCAATAAATTAATTTTGATGTGGTGTTATGTATTTTAATAAAATTAATATTAACTTAATCCAAAAAAATTTGTATTTTTTTTTTAAATTATAATCTAAATTAATAAAAATACCATTGAACTTTACACTTTATCTAAAAAAAATACTGATAATTTTTTTATAAAAAAAATACGGTTGAATTAAAAAAAAAAAACTTCAAAACTACTCTTTAACTCTCAAAAGTGTTAAAAAAAAAGATAGATGGGGAGAAAATTGTGTTCATGGGGAGATAATTGAAGGTTATTTTAGGAGAAGGTTTTCAAGATCAGTATAAGATCCTGAAAACATAAAAAGAAGTAATATCAAAGGTCGCGATTAAGAACTTACTAGTAGGCTACTTACTAAGTTCTACTCACTCCATGTTTATCATTTTTTTCAAGTAACTAAGAGTTGGTCATGGATGAGAGCGGACTTTGGAGTGTGGGCCATGGACTAAACTCTGTTTTTAATCTAGTATTTTTTGTTCTTCTTTTGAGTCTGCTTCTTATTTTGTGTTTGTAACGAGTATGTATATGTAACACCCAAAAATGAAGGAAATTATCTCCCATAAGAATAAGCCACTCGTGAAAGACCCAAAGGATAGAAAGGAAAAAAATTAAAGGATTAAGCAAGAACAAAGGACTTAGTCAAGTCACTGGTGTACCCTAACGAGTGATTTCAAGGAGTTGAAGGCCTTTCGAAAAGGATTGGAAAGGAAAAAGTAAATCAAAAGGGCAAAAAAGTCATTTTATCAATTATCAAGAATCTTTCTAGACTTGAAATTGGTTATCTAGAAGGAATCTCAAGATTCAAAAAAAGGGAAAAATGAAAAAAAAAAAAGCAATAAGAAATTTGTAGAAAAATTATGGATTTTTCGAGAAAAATAATAATAAAATATTTAACAAGTGGCAAATTACCAAAATACCCCTAGAAGAATGGATAATTACAGAAATGCCACTCTAATTCGAATCAAAGCATCTATCGTGACCATCCGAGCGAAATATTTCGAACTGAAATCTCAACCGTCGGATCTCCTCTAAAATGTGATATGATCTAGAACGAACACGCACGGGTCATCACATCCAACGACTAGTATCCAGAAAGTTCGATCTCTAAATAACGAAGATTCTGGAGCTCTCAATGTCAGTTTAACCTCATCCTATAAGATTGGAAGTAGGAGCAACAATACGAAATAAGAATCGAGAAAGGTCGATCCACCAATTGAAGGCAATAAGTGTTTATATCGTGGGTCTCCTACTCTCAGATTTCTTCTAAATTCGAGAGCAATCCTCCACCATTTCTCTTCAAACTTCTAAATAACGAAGAATCTGGAGCTCTCAATGTCGGTTTAAAATCCTCCTATAAAGTCTGAAGTAGGAGCAACAATACGGAATAAGAATCGAGAAAGGTTGATCCCCCAATCGAAGGCAATAAGCGTTTAGATTATGGGTCTCCTACTCTTAGATTTCTTCCAAATTCGAGAGCAATCCTCCACCATTTCTCTTCAAATTTATTCCTACAGTTTCTGAACAAGATTACCCACAAGTTCTATGAAGGAATAGAGGGCTGAAAGTGCCCAGAAACCATTCCCCCAATTCAATCCGCCATTGAAGAACTTCAAGAAAAACTTGAAAATCCAATCTGAGGATACATGATGACTCGTCAAGCAAGAATGATTCCAATCAATTTCTACACCTCCAAGGAATGCTTCCATAGAAGACCACGAAGAAAAATAACCTCGAGAGCGTGCCAAATTGAAGGAAATAGGTTTCAAAATTAAATTGGGGATAAGAGTCAAAATTCCTATCTACGATCTCTTTTCCTTTAAATTAAGGATTCCTCTAGCTTCAGAGGAAGAAGTTGAGTAAACTTGATGAAGGAAATCTCTCTTGTTAAGGTCCTATGGAAGAATCATAGAGTAGAAGAAGACACTTGGGAAACAGAAGGCAAATAAGAACCTTGTACCCTTACCTATTTTAGAATAAGCACTTTGGATGACCGAAAGTTTTCAAAGGAGAGGAGAATTTGCAACACTCAAGGTCTCCAATAAGAGACAGTGTATAATCCCTACTAGGTTGTATCTAGAAGCAAAGAATAAGTAAAATTGAAAAAATATTGAGAAAATGGTACTTTTTCTAATTTTTATAAACTTCCCAAATCATTAAATTTTTTTATAGAATAAGAATTACACTCAAAGACGTTCCTCCAAACCAATTCCTTTAGCCTGAAGAAAGGATATGGAAGAGGTTCAATGAAGAAATAGGGCCTTGAAACCCCTAGAATCGGCTACCCAATAAGAAATCCTTTGTTTTATCTCCAGCGATAAATCAGATTTTGGATGAACTTTCGAAGCGAATATCTTAGGCTACGATCAACGAGAAGGTATCAAATCAATCCCTAGCCCTTCCTTGTAATACCCATCTTTAAGTTTCACGAAGAAATCGAGGAGAGAAACGCTGTAAATGTGGCTTTACAGGCCGAGTTTCAAATGGCGGCAACGCGAAAAATGGGCATCTTCTTCCTGTTCAGAGGAAGAAAACGATGATATGGCCAGTTCAACTGAACTGTCCAAGTCAACTCAAAATTTGACATTTTCTTGGGTTTTCTCAATTTTAACCCCATTTCAGACCAATTCTCATAGAAAATCTTATGGTTTCAGAAACTAGACACAATAAGGAGTACATGGAAGGAAATTTGAAGTAATTCAGATACTGGAAGCTCAAGAATGGACGTCCCAAACGTCGACGACGAGGCAAGTAGCTACCTTGGACTTTTTGTTAAGAAATACTTGTAGAAATCGCTTGGATTTTCATATGAACCCTAAACCAAGTATGAATTAAGGATATATGAAAGAAAAACCCAAAGAACTGTGAGTTAAGACCCTGAACCGATTAAATAGCTCGAGATTTAAGTAACATTAAAATAACCCACTATATGAGGCGGTCATGATTGCTCAAGGCGTGTCGCCCAAATAATCGGTAAACAATAACATTGCCCAAATAACCGCCTTGGACAACAAATCATGCAACATGCAACATTGTTGAGACATGCAACATGCAACCACAGGCAACACGCCTTGGGCAATCATGACTGTGACATCTGCCCCCACACAATTTATTGGATGAGGCTGACTTTAGGTCTCTCGATGCGCTTCCAGCTGATCTCATAATGAGGAGTCTCTTCCAACCTACTAGGTGCTGTTGAAAATCACTTCTCGGTTTGTTGAGTCTTCATGTCTTCTATGTTCGTGTCTTCCCTACTTTCTTCCCTTGAAACTTTTTCTTATTTGTATGACGTCATACCACCTGCTTTTGCTTGATGTCTTCTTGGTCGAAATAATAACGTTTCAAGTTACTAACGTGGACAACAAGGTTAGTCCGTATCCATAAGAGCAATTGGATTCTATATGATGTCTTCGTAATCTTATGGATAATTTTAACTAGTCCATAGTATTTTCACACAAGTCTTTGGTTCTTGATGCTTTGAACTCGAAGTTTATTTGAACTTAACTTATATGAACTCTTTATTTTTCTTGAAATTATTGTGGTTGACGCTTCAGACTGACCCTTCTCTTCATCCGTCTAGATGATATTTCTGTGTGAACATGTGTTGCTTCAATGGTTTGTTTCTGTCTCCCTTCTTCAGTATCTAACCTTGTTTTTGTCTCTCCTGGTGGGGATAAATCCATTATCTGACCTTGTTTTGCGTCGTGGTGTTCATCTAGTGGCAACAAGGTTTCTATTGAGGTTGGCTCACTCGAGCTCCCTTTTTCAATTACAACAATAGCAGTAAGCGTAGATTCATCATGGCTATGATTCTTTCTCAACTATAGTATCGACATCATTTTCAACCCTCTTGGTTGATGGATGTTTTTCTGAATGATCGTCGGATTAGACTTCATTACTACTAGACATTTTGCTAGGGGCATGTAACTAATTTTGTGTTTCAGCAGGACGTTCATTCCTGACACGACGTCGAAGTCATCCGTTTCAACTATCACTAAACAATTTGCCTAGTCCAAGGCTCCAGCTTGATTAGAGTTTTCATTGTGACTCTTAAGACAGGTAAAACTTCCAATTTGACGGCGTTCATCTTTCCTGTATCTTGATGCCAAAGGATGTTAAAATATTTTGCATCAGTCTCCATCATGAGTTGTGGTTGGCTCTAGAGTTGACAATGGTGTTCTTTACTACTTTGTTCTTTACCCAAACCTCGACATACATAATATATATATATTCATTTAACTATAACACATATGGTCCATGGAAGAATTGTAGCTCTTTTGCTCATTAATATTATAATGGCTACTACCTAAATTATAACCTAAAGTTGATAATTGATGTCCAAGTAGCCAACCCTAAATTTGTAATCATTGTGGAGTGCTTGAAATTACAATGGAGTAGTTTAAACTCCTAGTACCTTAAATGAAGTTGGTCTCTTCTAATAAAACACGAATTTCTCTTCAATATCATTAATACAATTATGCTTCATCTTGAACCTGCTAACATGAAACTAAAACTGCATTCAATTTAACTCCATTTTATTGTCATCTTGAATGACGTGTAGGATATATTCTTGATTTACCTTGATATTTCATATTAGTTAAGCTTTTTGCAAAATCAGAATTAGACAACAACAAAGATGAACTTGGGTCTGTTTATTATTTTAAAGAAAATTTCTTTCTCCATCTTATTCGTAATAACTCTGCAACTAAATTCATATTATGCTAAGAAACAAATTTTTTACTGGCAACAAGTAAAATATGCAACTTTAACTAAAATTTCATCTAAACAAATTTTATTGCCATACAACATAGATGACAATTATAGCCTTCAAACAAAAAATAGAGTAGTTGTGGTGAACGGGATAGAAACTCTAGTGTTCATCCATAATATACAACGACCGCCTAAATTATGACCTAAAAATTTGAAAACATAAGTTGTAGTTGAAAATTACATAAAACAATCCCCTAAATCCAAGAACTCGTGTCCAATAAGTAAATCGTAAAGATAGTAGCTAACATAGAGTGATTGAAGCTCCACATGAAGTAATTTAAAGTTCCAGCTACTTAACTAAAGTTTATCTGTCTTTAATGAAGCGTGAGTTGCACTTAAGTTCATGAAATGTTTATAGACTCCAACTCTTAGTACTATTAATGCAATTATATTTCATATGAGTTTGTCATAAATCAAACTATGGTACATTCAAAAAACCTTCTTGTAAGCAAAATAGAAGAATTAAATCAAACAAACTGATGAACGGAGCCGAATAAATCCAACCCTACCCAAACTGATTAGTTTGATTCATTTGTTGGGTTGTAGTTTATTTGATAACACTTGCATAGTAGAACAATTCAATATTACATGCCTTACTTACAAGTAAAATACTAGACCATCAAATTTTTGTTTTATAGTCCAACAACCACCAATGAAAATAGATTTCAAACTTCAGAGAAAAAAATATATTGAGTAGGAATTAAAAATGTTGCATATTTTTTAGAAAGGGCATTTGGTCTAGTGGTATGATTCTCACTTAGGGTGCGAGAGGTCCCAAGTTCAATTCTTGGAATGCCCCTATGTTCATATATTTAAAATGAGCCTCAGAGAAAGCAAGTACTATCTTTTTACACTACTTATATTCTTTTTTCTTCTCTCTACAGTAATTATCGTAAACCCTATGTAAATAATTTAACAGCGGTCTAGATCTAAAAGATATAATAATAATTGCTCATGGATTTCATTAACAAAGTAAATAAATGAAATAATGATGATACATTCCATAAACAACTTAATATATGGTCCATTATAAGGGCATTTGTTATAGTGGTATGATTCTTGCTTTGGGTGCAAAAGGTCTTGAGTTCAATTCTCGAAATGCCCCTCCAAAAGAAAACAAAGCACAATTTTGAAAGGAAAAAAAATAAAAAAATAAAATAGTTTTCAATGGGCCTAACCCAAAGGAATGCGTGTGCATTGCT
>NW_019268789.1:0-17933 GCF_002738365.1 Cucurbita moschata
TTAGGTCGTTCACGTCAAGCAATGTCTCGATTGAAATCGCGACTTGCTCGAGGTGATCGGGGACGACCTGCAACATCTTCTTCACGATTTCTGTCTCGCTGATGCCACCACCGAGGGTGGTGATGCTATTGGCGAGCCCCGTGATCCGCATTGAAAAATCATCGACGGATTCGCCGTCCTTAAAGCGGATCTCCGAGAGCTCCTTCCGCAGTTGCTCGATGTTGGATTCACGCACTCGCTGTACACCGACCCGACGGGATTTGATTCCCTCCCAGGCCGATTGTGCGGTGCGCTTGGTGGAAAGAGAAGCCAGCATCTCTGGGGGCACAGATCGTAATATGGCGGCGAACGCCAGCCGATCCTCCCGGTACTCGATTGTTTCTCCTTCCTCTGGCTCGACAGCGTGCCATAACCCTTGCGCCTGTAGGTTAACGCGCATCAACAAGGCCCACTCGTTGTAGTTAGACCTTGTCAACATCGGGTACTGAACGACGGCGGTCGTTGTCTCCCTGATCACTCGCTCAACGACAACTCGACGCCCGTCATCACGACGTCGGCCTCTTCGTGGTGGTGATGGAGATGCCGGCACTTGACGGCGGCGTGGAGGAGTGAGCGAGCTTGCTCGGGATGGACCCCACGATGTGCTTATTTTCGCCTTTTGCATTTTCTTCTACTCGAACCTGAGACCTGTGTGTTGTTAGGTCGACACTCTAACCACTTGAGCTATTCAACTTGATTGTTGATAGGTTGGCTCTTCTGTGATGGTATACTACCGATCGCTTCAACGAGGCTCTGATACCACTTGTTGACTCTGGCAATTCGGAAGTCGACGAAAAATTGGCCGAAAATTTGTTCGAAAGAAAATTTAGCGGAAGTAAAAGGAGAGAGAGTGAGAGATTCACTGATAATGCTGAAGACTCGATGTTTTATTTTACTTCAGTTGAACGGTTTAAATAACAAATTTAATTACAAAAATAGAAAAACTAATTATACAAAAATAGGAGAAGTGGACGAAGACTTCGCCCAAATTGCCAAAACAATGGCTCCTATAATCACGCTTCTCCATTCGTGTGAATTCAGATGTAACTAAATAAGGAATGGCTTTTATTTAACAAACTCGATCTGAAAAGATGTTTTCTCATTTTAGAATCATACCATATCCACGTGAGATTGTCCTAAGCTTAAAATATGGAAGAAAAAAAACATTTACTCGTGTCGAAAAGACTTCACAACCAAGACCCTTACGAAAATCCCTCGTGGAGGCACCCGATTGGCTACGTGAAAAACCTTTGTTTCTTTCGATGTTTTTCGACGAATCTGTAAGGAAACGCTCAAGTTTAAGAATCTTACACATATAAATGGTTAAAATACGAATATTTTTCACTTTCGCTTCCGGGCTATTTTGCACTCAAAATCCATAGGTGTTAACATAGGAACTTTTTTGCCCATTGAGACAGGGTCGTTAACTCGATCTGAAAAGATGTTTTCTCGTTTTAGAATCATACCATATCCACGTAAGATTGTCCTAAGCTTAAAATATGGAAGAAAAAAAACATTTACTCGTGTCGAAAAGACTTCACAACCTCAACCCTTACGAAAAGTCCCTCGTGGAGGCACCCGAATGGCTACGTGAAAAACCTTTGTTTCTTTCGATGTTTTTCGACGAATCTGTAAGGAAACGCTCAAGTTTAAGAATCTTACACATATAAATGGTTAAAATACGAATATTTTTCACTTTCGCTTCCGGGCTATTTTGCACTCAAAATCCATAGGTGTTAACATAGGAACTTTTTTGCCCATTGAGACAGGGAAGTTAACTCGATCTGAAAAGATGTTTTCTCGTTTTAGAATCATACCATATCCACGTAAGATTGTCCTAAGCTTAAAATATGGAAGAAAAAAAACATTTACTCGTGTCGAAAAGACTTCACAACCTCAACCCTTACGAAAAGTCCCTCGTGGAGGCACCCGAATGGCTACGTGAAAAACCTTTGTTTCTTTCGATGTTTTTCGACGAATCTGTAAGGAAACGCTCAAGTTTAAGAATCTTATACATATAAATGGTTAAAATACGAATATTTTTCACTTTCGCTTCCGGGCTATTTTGCACTCAAAATCCATAGGTGTTAACATAGGAACTTTTTTGCCCATTGAGACAGGGAAGTTAACTCGATCTGAAAAGATGTTTTCTCGTTTTAGAATCATACCATATCCACGTAAGATTGTCCTAAGCTTAAAATATGGAAGAAAAAAAACATTTACTCGTGTCGAAAAGACTTCACAACCTCAACCCTTACGAAAAGTCCCTCGTGGAGGCACCCGAATGGCTACGTGAAAAACCTTTGTTTCTTTCGATGTTTTTCGACGAATCTGTAAGGAAACGCTCAAGTTTAAGAATCTTATACATATAAATGGTTAAAATACGAATATTTTTCACTTTCGCTTCCGGGCTATTTTGCACTCAAAATCCATAGGTGTTAACATAGGAACTTTTTTGCCCATTGAGACAGGGAAGTTAACTCGATCTGAAAAGATGTTTTCTCGTTTTAGAATCATACCATATCCACGTAAGATTGTCCTAAGCTTAAAATATGGAAGAAAAAAAACATTTACTCGTGTCGAAAAGACTTCACAACCTCAACCCTTACGAAAAGTCCCTCGTGGAGGCACCCGAATGGCTACGTGAAAAACCTTTGTTTCTTTCGATGTTTTTCGACGAATCTGTAAGGAAACGCTCAAGTTTAAGAATCTTATACATATAAATGGTTAAAATACGAATATTTTTCACTTTCGCTTCCGGGCTATTTTGCACTCAAAATCCATAGGTGTTAACATAGGAACTTTTTTGCCCATTGAGACAGGGAAGTTAACTCGATCTGAAAAGATGTTTTCTCGTTTTAGAATCATACCATATCCACGTAAGATTGTCCTAAGCTTAAAATATGGAAGAAAAAAAACATTTACTCGTGTCGAAAAGACTTCACAACCTCAACCCTTACGAAAAGTCCCTCGTGGAGGCACCCGAATGGCTACGTGAAAAACCTTTGTTTCTTTCGATGTTTTTCGACGAATCTGTAAGGAAACGCTCAAGTTTAAGAATCTTATACATATAAATGGTTAAAATACGAATATTTTTCACTTTCGCTTCCGGGCTATTTTGCACTCAAAATCCATAGGTGTTAACATAGGAACTTTTTTGCCCATTGAGACAGGGAAGTTAACTCGATCTGAAAAGATGTTTTCTCGTTTTAGAATCATACCATATCCACGTAAGATTGTCCTAAGCTTAAAATATGGAAGAAAAAAAACATTTACTCGTGTCGAAAAGACTTCACAACCTCAACCCTTACGAAAAGTCCCTCGTGGAGGCACCCGAATGGCTACGTGAAAAACCTTTGTTTCTTTCGATGTTTTTCGACGAATCTGTAAGGAAACGCTCAAGTTTAAGAATCTTATACATATAAATGGTTAAAATACGAATATTTTTCACTTTCGCTTCCGGGCTATTTTGCACTCAAAATCCATAGGTGTTAACATAGGAACTTTTTTGCCCATTGAGACAGGGAAGTTAACTCGATCTGAAAAGATGTTTTCTCGTTTTAGAATCATACCATATCCACGTAAGATTGTCCTAAGCTTAAAATATGGAAGAAAAAAAACATTTACTCGTGTCGAAAAGACTTCACAACCTCAACCCTTACGAAAAGTCCCTCGTGGAGGCACCCGAATGGCTACGTGAAAAACCTTTGTTTCTTTCGATGTTTTTCGACGAATCTGTAAGGAAACGCTCAAGTTTAAGAATCTTATACATATAAATGGTTAAAATACGAATATTTTTCACTTTCGCTTCCGGGCTATTTTGCACTCAAAATCCATAGGTGTTAACATAGGAACTTTTTTGCCCATTGAGACAGGGAAGTTAACTCGATCTGAAAAGATGTTTTCTCGTTTTAGAATCATACCATATCCACGTAAGATTGTCCTAAGCTTAAAATATGGAAGAAAAAAAACATTTACTCGTGTCGAAAAGACTTCACAACCTCAACCCTTACGAAAAGTCCCTCGTGGAGGCACCCGAATGGCTACGTGAAAAACCTTTGTTTCTTTCGATGTTTTTCGACGAATCTGTAAGGAAACGCTCAAGTTTAAGAATCTTATACATATAAATGGTTAAAATACGAATATTTTTCACTTTCGCTTCCGGGCTATTTTGCACTCAAAATCCATAGGTGTTAACATAGGAACTTTTTTGCCCATTGAGACAGGGAAGTTAACTCGATCTGAAAAGATGTTTTCTCGTTTTAGAATCATACCATATCCACGTAAGATTGTCCTAAGCTTAAAATATGGAAGAAAAAAAACATTTACTCGTGTCGAAAAGACTTCACAACCTCAACCCTTACGAAAAGTCCCTCGTGGAGGCACCCGAATGGCTACGTGAAAAACCTTTGTTTCTTTCGATGTTTTTCGACGAATCTGTAAGGAAACGCTCAAGTTTAAGAATCTTATACATATAAATGGTTAAAATACGAATATTTTTCACTTTCGCTTCCGGGCTATTTTGCACTCAAAATCCATAGGTGTTAACATAGGAACTTTTTTGCCCATTGAGACAGGGAAGTTAACTCGATCTGAAAAGATGTTTTCTCGTTTTAGAATCATACCATATCCACGTAAGATTGTCCTAAGCTTAAAATATGGAAGAAAAAAAACATTTACTCGTGTCGAAAAGACTTCACAACCTCAACCCTTACGAAAAGTCCCTCGTGGAGGCACCCGAATGGCTACGTGAAAAACCTTTGTTTCTTTCGATGTTTTTCGACGAATCTGTAAGGAAACGCTCAAGTTTAAGAATCTTATACATATAAATGGTTAAAATACGAATATTTTTCACTTTCGCTTCCGGGCTATTTTGCACTCAAAATCCATAGGTGTTAACATAGGAACTTTTTTGCCCATTGAGACAGGGAAGTTAACTCGATCTGAAAAGATGTTTTCTCGTTTTAGAATCATACCATATCCACGTAAGATTGTCCTAAGCTTAAAATATGGAAGAAAAAAAACATTTACTCGTGTCGAAAAGACTTCACAACCTCAACCCTTACGAAAAGTCCCTCGTGGAGGCACCCGAATGGCTACGTGAAAAACCTTTGTTTCTTTCGATGTTTTTCGACGAATCTGTAAGGAAACGCTCAAGTTTAAGAATCTTACACATATAAATGGTTAAAATATGAATATTTTTCACTTTCGCTTCCGGGCCATTTTGCACTCAAAATCCATAGGTGCTAACATAGGAACTTTTTTGCCCATTGAGACAGGGTCGTTAACTCGATCTGAAAAGATGTTTTCTCGTTTTAGTATCATACCATATCGACGTAAGATTGTCCTAAGCTTAAAATATGGAAGAAAAAAAACATTTACTCGTGTCGAAAAGACTTCACAACCTCAACCCTTACGAAAAGTCCCTCGTGGAGGCACCCGAATGGCTACGTGAAAAACCTTTGTTTCTTTCGATGTTTTTCGACGAATCTGTAAGGAAACGCTCAAGTTTAAGAATCTTACACATATAAATGGTTAAAATACGAATATTTTTCACTTTCGCTTCCGGGCCATTTTGCACTCAAAATCCATAGGTGTTAACATAGGAACTTTTTTGCCCATTGAGACAGGGTCGTTAACTCGATCTGAAAAGATGTTTTCTCGTTTTAGTATCATACCATATCCACGTAAGATTGTCCTAAGCTTAAAATATGGAAGAAAAAAAACATTTACTCGTGTCGAAAAGACTTCACAACCTCAACCCTTACGAAAAGTCCCTCGTGGAGGCACCCGAATGGCTACGTGAAAAACCTTTGTTTCTTTCGATGTTTTTCGACGAATCTGTAAGGAAACGCTCAAGTTTAAGAATCTTACACATATAAATGGTTAAAATACGAATATTTTTCACTTTCGCTTCCGGGCCATTTTGCACTCAAAATCCATAGGTGTTAACATAGGAACTTTTTTGCCCATTGAGACAGGGTCGTTAACTCGATCTGAAAAGATGTTTTCTCGTTTTAGTATCATACCATATCCACGTAAGATTGTCCTAAGCTTAAAATATGGAAGAAAAAAAACATTTACTCGTGTCGAAAAGACTTCACAACCTCAACCCTTACGAAAAGTCCCTCGTGGAGGCACCCGAATGGCTACGTGAAAAACCTTTGTTTCTTTCGATGTTTTTCGACGAATCTGTAAGGAAACGCTCAAGTTTAAGAATCTTACACATATAAATGGTTAAAATACGAATATTTTTCACTTTCGCTTCCGGGCCATTTTGCACTCAAAATCCATAGGTGTTAACATAGGAACTTTTTTGCCCATTGAGACAGGGTCGTTAACTCGATCTGAAAAGATGTTTTCTCGTTTTAGTATCATACCATATCCACGTAAGATTGTCCTAAGCTTAAAATATGGAAGAAAAAAAACATTTACTCGTGTCGAAAAGACTTCACAACCTCAACCCTTACGAAAAGACCCTCGTGGAGGCACCCGAATGGCTACGTGAAAAACCTTTGTTTCTTTCGATGTTTTTCGACGAATCTGTAAGGAAACGCTCAAGTTTAAGAATCTTACACATATAAATGGTTAAAATACGAATATTTTTCACTTTCGCTTCCGGGCCATTTTGCACTCAAAATCCATAGGTGTTAACATAGGAACTTTTTTGCCCATTGAGACAGGGTCGTTAACTCGATCTGAAAAGATGTTTTCTCGTTTTAGTATCATACCATATCCACGTAAGATTGTCCTAAGCTTAAAATATGGAAGAAAAAAAACATTTACTCGTGTCGAAAAGACTTCACAACCTCAACCCTTACGAAAAGACCCTCGTGGAGGCACCCGAATGGCTACGTGAAAAACCTTTGTTTCTTTCGATGTTTTTCGACGAATCTGTAAGGAAACGCTCAAGTTTAAGAATCTTACACATATAAATGGTTAAAATACGAATATTTATCACTTTCACTTCCGGGCCATTTTGCACTCAAAATCCATAGGTGTTAACATAGGAACTTTTTTGCCCATTGAGACAGGGTCGTTAACTCGATCTGAAAAGATGTTTTCTCGTTTTAGTATCATACCATATCGACGTAAGATTGTCCTAAGCTTAAAATATGGAAGAAAAAAAACATTTACTCGGAAAGAAAAGACTTCACAACCTCAACCCTTACGAAAAGTCCCTCGTGGAGGCACCGGAATGGCTACGTGAAAAACCTTTGTTTCTTCCGATGTTTTTCGACGAATCTGTAAGGAAACGCTCAAGCTTAAGAATCTTACACATATAAATGGTTAAAATACGAATATTTTTCACTTTCACTTCCGGGCCATTTTGCACTCAAAATCCGTCGGTGTTAACATAGGAACTTTTTTGCCCATTGAGACAGGGTCGTTAACTCGATCTGAAAAGATGTTTTCTCGTTTTAGTATCATACCATATCCACGTAAGATTGTCCTAAGCTTAAATAATGGAAGAAAAAAAACATTTACTCGTGTCGAAAAGACTTCACAACCTCAACCCTTACGAAAAGACCCTCGTGGAGGCACCCGAATGGCTACGTGAAAAACCTTTGTTTCTTTCGATGTTTTTCGACGAATCTGTAAGGAAACGCTCAAGTTTAAGAATCTTACACATATAAATGGTTAAAATACGAATATTTTTCACTTTCGCTTCCGGGCCATTTTGCACTCAAAATCCATAGGTGTTAACATAGGAACTTTTTTGCCCATTGAGACAGGGTCGTTAACTCGATCTGAAAAGATGTTTTCTCGTTTTAGTATCATACCATATCCACGTAAGATTGTCCTAAGCTTAAATAATGGAAGAAAAAAAACATTTACTCGTGTCGAAAAGACTTCACAACCTCAACCCTGTCGAAAAGTCCCTCGTGGAGGCACCCGAATGGCTACGTGAAAAACCTTTGTTTCTTTCGATGTTTTTCGACGAATCTGTAAGGAAACGCTCAAGTTTAAGAATCTTACACATATAAATGGTTAAAATACGAATATTTTTCACTTTCGCTTTCCGGGCCATTTTGCACTCAAAATCCATAGGTGTTAACATAGGAACTTTTTTGCCCATTGAGACAGGGTCCTTAACTCGATCTGAAAAGATGTTTTCTCGTTTTAGTATCATACCATATCCACGTAAGATTGTCCTAAGCTTAAATAATGGAAGAAAAAAAACATTTACTCGTGTCGAAAAGACTTCACAACCTCAACCCTTACGAAAAGTCCCTCGTGGAGGCACCCGAATGGCTACGTGAAAAACCTTTGTTTCTTTCGATGTTTTTCGACGAATCTGTAAGGAAACGCTCAAGTTTAAGAATCTTACACATATAAATGGTTAAAATACGAATATTTTTCACTTTCGCTTTCCGGGCCATTTTGCACTCAAAATCCATAGGTGTTAACATAGGAACTTTTTTGCCCATTGAGACAGGGTCGTTAACTCGATCTGAAAAGATGTTTTCTCGTTTTAGTATCTAACATATCCACGTAAGATTGTCCTAAGCTTAAAATATGGAAGAAAAAAAACATTTACTCGTGTCGAAAAGACTTCACAACCTCGACCCTTACGGAAAGTCCCTCGTGGAGGCACCCGAATGGCTACATGAAAAACCTTTGTTTCTTTCGATGTTTTTCGACGAATTTGTAAGGAAACGCTCAAGTTTAAGAATCTTACACATATAAATGGTTAAAATACGAATATTTTTCACTTTCGCTTCCAGGCCATTTTTCACTCAAAATCCATAGGTGTTAACATAGGAACTTTTTTGCCCATTGAGACAGGGTCGTTAACTCGATCTGAAAAGATGTTTTCTCGTTTTAGTATCATACCATATCCACGTAAGATTGTCCTAAGCTTAAAATATGGAAGAAAAAAAACATTTACTCGTGTCGAAAAGACTTCACAACCTCAACCCTTACGAAAAGTCCCTCGTGGAGGCACCCGAATGGCTACGTGAAAAACCTTTGTTTCTTTCGATGTTTTTCGACGAATTTGTAAGGAAACGCTCAAGTTTAAGAATCTTACACATATAAATGGTTAAAATACGAATATTTTTCACTTTCGCTTCCAGGCCATTTTTCACTCAAAATCCATAGGTGTTAACATAGGAACTTTTTTGCCCATTGAGACAGGGTCGTTAACTCGATCTGAAAAGATGTTTTCTCATTTCAGTATCATACCATATCGACGTAAGATTGTCCTAAGCTTAAAATATGGAAGAAAAAAAACATTTACTCGTGTCGAAAAGACTTCACAACCTCAACCCTTACGAAAAGTCCCTCGTGGAGGCACCCGAATGGCTACGTGAAAAACCTTTGTTTCTTTCGATGTTTTTCGACGAATCTGTAAGGAAACGCTCAAGTTTAAGAATCTTACACATATAAATGGTTAAAATACGAATATTTTTCACTTTCGCTTCCGGGCCATTTTGCATTCAAAATCCATAGGTGTTAACATAGGAACTTTTTTGCCCATTGAGACAGGGTCGTTAACTCGATCTGAAAAGATGTTTTCTCGTTTCAGTATCATACCATATCGACGTAAGATTGTCCTAAGATTAAAATAATGGAAGAAAAAACATATACTCGTGTCGAAAGGACTTCAAACCTCGACCCTTACGAAAAGTCCCTCGTGGAGGCATGTTAGATAAAACCTTTGTTTTTTCTTTATTTAGATTCACACGTTTACATTTAATTTCCCTTTGACCATTTGACAAACACGTCGAATGGATTAGCGAATTCTTAGACGTCAATTTTCTAGGAAGTGGCACAGATTCAGTTGGCCACTCTCCACCCATTTTTAGGATAGGTTGTATTTAAATAGGAAATCTGTTTACAAGATTTCCCATCCGTATTTTGAAGAGCAGTCAAACTTTCAGTCCTTCTCTCTCTTATTTTACGCATTGTATCTTTCTTCCAACAACCTACTGTCGACAATATCCTCTCGGTGATTTCCCTGGCTGATTATCGATATACAACAAGTGGTATCCGAGCCTCGTTGAAGCGATCGGTAGTATACCATCACAGAAGAGCAACCTATCAACAGTCAAGTTGAATAGCTCAAGTGGTCAGAGTGTCGACCTAACAACACACAGGTCTCAGGTTCGAGTAGAAGAAAATGCAAAGGGTGAAAATAAGCACATCGTGGGGTCCATCCCGAGCAAACTCGCTCACTCCTCCACGCCGCCGTCAAGTGCCGGCATCTCCATCACCACCACGAAGAGGCCGACGTCGTGATGACGGGCGTCGAGTTGTCGTTGAGCGAGTGATCAGGGAGACAACGACCGCCGTCGTTCAGTACCCGATGTTGACAAGGTCTAACTACAACGAGTGGGCCTTGTTGATGCGCCTTAACCTACAGGCGCAAGGGTTATGGCACGCTGTCGAGCCCAGAGGAAGGAGAAACAATCGAGTATCGGGAGGATCGGCTGGCGTTCGCCGCCATATTACGATCTGTGCCCCCAGAGATGCTGGCTTCTCTTTCCACCAAGCGCACCGCACAATCGGCCTGGGAGGGAATCAAATCCCGTCGGGTCGGTGTACAGCGAGTGCGGGAATCCAACATCGAGCAACTGCGAAAGGAGCTCTCGGAGATTCGCTTTAAGGACGGCGAATCCGTCGATGATTTTTCAATGCGGATCACGGGGCTCGCCAACAGCATCACCACCCTCGGTGGTGGCATCAGCGAGACAGAAATCGTGAAGAAGATGTTGCAGGTCGTTCCCGATCACCTCGAGCAAGTCGCGATTTCAATCGAGACATTGCTTGACGTGAACGACCTAACAGTGGAAGAGGTGACCGGAAGACTACGTAACGTCGAGCAGCGGAAGAAGAATATCACTTCAGCTGTTGACAAGGAGGGCCGTCTACTCCTCACGGAGGAGGAATGGCTTGCACGCCTAAAGCTCCGCGACAACACCGGCGAGAGCAACGGGTCCTCCTCCAGCCGCAAAGGCGGTAAGAAGCCATGGATGTCCCACGGGCGCACGCGCGGGAAAGATGGGAATCAAAAGAAGGAGTCGACCAATGGCAGGCCGATCCAATGCTCGAACTGTGGGAAGAGAGGACCACCTGAGCAGAAATTGCTGGAGCAAGCTGAGGAATAAGGAGAAGGCCGAAAAGGCCCAGGCCCATGTGGCTCAATCCGAGGAGGACGAGCCAGCTCTCTTCATGGTAACCGCATGCGTCCCCAATTTCGATTCCAAATCCGACGACGATGTTGAACCCAAGAAAGAGCTCCAGTTGGGCGTAGCAAAGCTGGCACCAACTGGGGAGCCAATTCAACTGGAGGAGGAGCGAGTGTTCGCTCAGATCGGCGAAAGGGACGAGCAACACGAGCACCAGCAATGGATCCTTGACACAGGGGCAACAAACCATATGACCGGGGCTAGATCTGCGTTCTCCGAGCTCGACTCGGGGATCCGTGGGACGGTGAAATTCGGCGACGGCTCCGTCGTCGAGATCGAAGGGCGCGGCACCATCCTGTTCGTCAGTAAGGGAGGCGAGCATCGCAAGCTGACCGACGTCTACTTCATCCCGAGGCTCAAGGCTAACCTTGTGAGCCTGGGTCAGCTCGATGAGACAGGCTGCTTCATTTCCATCGAGCGCGGACTACTGAAAATCTGCGATAATCAACGACGGCTGCTCACGCAGGCAAGGCGCACCACAAACCGTCTTTACATCCTGGAGTTAGAGATAGACCAACCCGTTAGCCTCTCGGCCAAGACCGAAGAGGTATCTTGGAGGTGGCACGCAAGGTACGGACACTTAAACTTTCCTGCCCTAGAAAAGCTACAGAAGAAGGAGTTGGTGCACGGCTTGCCAGAAATCAAAGGCGTGAACAAGCTGTGCGACGGGTGCCTCATCGGCAAACAGAGGCGCACACCCTTTCCGTCTCGAACAGCCTACCGAGCCGATGAGCCATTGGAGCTTGTACACGGCGATATTTGCGGGCCCATCAAGCCGGCGACCCCAGGCGGTAAGAGTCTCTTCCTCCTGTTAGTCGATGACAAAAGCCGCTTCATGTGGCTGACTCTGCTGCAAGCGAAAAGTGAGGCGGCAGAGGCGGTTAAGCGCATTAAAGCGCGAGCGGAGGCCGAATGTGAGAAGAAGATGCGAGTGCTGCGCACAGACCGAGGCGGAGAATTCACCTCGGCAAGTTTCAGTAAGTACTGCGACGAGATCGGCATACAACGGCACCTAACGGCGCCCTACTCCCCCCAACAGAACGGAGTGGTAGAGCGCCGAAATCAGACCATTGTCGGGACAGCGAGGTCATTGTTGGTGACGGCCGGGATGCCTGGGAGATTCTGGGGAGAGGCAGTAATGACGGCTGTTTATCTCCTCAATCGGTCACCAACCCGAAGCCTCGACGGGAAGACGCCATATGAGGCCTGGTACAACAAAAAACCAACAGTACATCATTTTCGCGTGTTCGGCTGCGTCGCATACATGAAGGTAACACGTCCCCATCACGCCAAGCTCGATCCCAGGGGGCTGAAGGTCGTCTTCATCGGCTACGAACCCGGGAGCAAGGCGTACAGACTCTATGATCCTGTAGGGGGGCGAGCTCACGTGTCTCGCGACGTCGTCTTCGACGAAAGCACCTTCTGGCAATGGAATGATGTGATCGAGGCAGACCGTAATCCAAATCAATTCACGGTGGAGTACCTCGTCACCGAGCCTGAAGAAGGAGGAGCCCAGCATCAGGAGACGTCACCGCCGCCAGCAGGTGCACCACCTGAACCAGTGGAATTCGCAACACCACGGACTGCGGATTCGACGTTGGATGCCGATCACGATACTGATCTGGAGGCTAGGTACCGGAGGATGGATGACCTAGTGGGAGGAGGTGAACCACCTGGACTAGCAGCGCGCGAGCTCGAGGAAGTGGCCGAACTACATGCCGTCAGTGCAGATGAACCAAACACCTTCGCCGAAGCAGAAAAGAACCCGTGCTGGCGGAAGGCAATGCAGGAGGAGATGACATCCATCACTGAGAACCAGACGTGGAGTCTGGAGGATATGCCACCGGGACACCGAGCCATAGGGCTCAAATGGGTCTTCAAACTGAAGCGCAACGAAAAAGGAGAAGTTGTGAAGCACAAGGCTCGTCTGGTGGCGAAGGGCTACGTCCAGAAGCAAGGAGTGGACTTCGAAGAGGTATTTGCGCCAGTAGCAAGGTTAGAATCCGTTCGTTTCTTGCTGGCAATTGCAGCACATCACTCTTGGGAGGTTCACCATATGGACGTAAAGTCTGCTTTCCTTAACGGAGAGTTGAAGGAGACCGTCTATGTTCGACAACCACCTGGCTTCTTGGATAACGACAACCCTAATAAGGTACTGCGCCTGCACAAAGCACTCTACGGGTTTCGACAAGCCCCACGAGCCTGGAACGCGAAGCTCGACAGTACCCTACTGTCACTGAATTTCAAACGTTGTGCCTCTGAGCATGGCATGTACACGTACGGCCACGGCAAAAAGCGACTGATCGTGGGAGTGTACGTCGACGACCTCATAATCACTGGAGGCGACGTGGGAGTCCTCGGAAGGTTCAAGAAGGAGATGTCGAAAAACTTCGAGATGAGCGATCTTGGTGTGCTCAGCTACTACCTAGGCATCGAAGTGCAACAGAACTCGTCCGGCATCTCCATCTGCCAAAGTGCATACGCGAGGAAGCTGCTGGACACAACTGGGCTTGTGGACAGTAATCCTACCAGGACGCCAATGGAGGCCCGACTTCAACTAAGGAAGGCCGGCACTACGACGACAGTCGACTCCACCAATTACCGCAGCATTGTCGGGAGTCTGCGCTATCTGGTAAACTCTCGTCCTGATCTTGCTTATTCTGTTGGATATGTGAGCAGGTTTATGGAAGCACCTAGGGAGGAGCATCTAGTGGCTGTCAAGCGCATCCTGCGCTATGTAGCCGGAACCAGAGGCTGGGGCGTAAGATACTGCGCTGGGAGCGGAAAGGAGAAACTCAAACTGGTCGGCTACAGCGATAGTGACATGGCCGGTGACGTTGATGATCGTAAGAGCACCAGCGGAATGATCTACTTTCTCTCAGGCGGCGCGATCTGCTGGCAATCAACAAAACAGAAGGTAGTTGCTTTGTCTTCCTGCGAAGCAGAATACATCGCCGCTTCGATGGCAGCAACTCAAGGGATCTGGCTTGCACGACTAATGGAAGAACTCATCGGGAGAGAAAGCGATCCACCAATGCTATACGTAGACAACAAAGCTACGATCTCCCTGATCAAAAATCCAGTTTTGCACGACCGGAGCAAGCACATAGAAATCAGATTCCACTACATTCGAGAATGTGCAGATCGAGGGCTCATCAAGATTGATTTCATTCGAACAGAGGAACAACTTGGAGACATTTTCACCAAGTCCCTGGCACGGGTGAAATTAGAAGAACTTCGCTCAAAGATCGGAGTTCAAATAATAAGGCAGATATAACACAGGTTTTAGGAGGAGATTGTTAGATAAAACCTTTGTTTTTTTCTTTATTTAGATTCACACGTTTACATTTAATTTCCCTTTGACCATTTGACAAACACGTCGAATGGATTAGCGAATTCTTAGACGTCAATTTTCTAGGAAGTGGCACAGATTCAGTTGGCCACTCTCCACCCATTTTTAGGATAGGTTGTATTTAAATAGGAAATCTGTTTACAAGATTTCCCATCCGTATTTTGAAGAGCAGTCAAACTTTCAGTCCTTCTCTTTCTTATTTTACGCATTGTATCTTTCTTCCAACAACCTCCTGTCGACAATATCCTCTCGGTGATTTCCCTGGCCGATTATCGATATACAACAAGGCACCCGAATGGCTACGTGAAAAACCTTTGTTTCTTTCGTTGTTTTTCGACGAATCTGTAAGGAAACGCTCAAGTTTAAGAATCTTACACATATAAATGGTTAAAATACGAATATTTTTCACTTTCGCTTCCAGGCCATTTTGCACTCAAAATCCATAGGTGTTAACATAGGAACTTTTTTGCCCATTGAGACAGGGTCGTTAACTCGATCTGAAAAGTTGTTTTCTCGTTTCAGTATCATACCATATCCACGTAAGATTGTCCTAAGCTTAAAATATGGAAGAAAAAAAACATTTACTCGTGTCGAAAAGACTTCACAACCTCAACCCTTACGAAAAGACCCTCGTGGAGGCACTTGAATCACTATGTGAAAAACCTTTGTTTCTTTCGATGTTTTTCGATGAATCTGTAAGGAAACGCTCAAGTTTAAGAATCTTACACATATAAATCGGAAAACTACGATTTTTTTTCACTTTCGCTTCCGGGCCATTTTGCACTCAAATTCCATAGGTGTTAACATAGGAACTTTTTTGCCCATTGAGACAGAATCGTTACCTCGATCTGAAAAGATGTTTTCTCGTTTTAGTTTCATACCATATCCACTAAAGATTGTCCTAAGCTTAAAATATGGAAGAAAAAAAACATTTACTCGTGTCGAAAAGACTTCACAACCTCAACCCTTACGAAAAGACCCTCGTGGAGGCACCCGAATGGCTACGTGAAAAACCTTTGTTTCTTTCGATGTTTTTCGACGAATCTGTAAGGAAACGCTCAAGTTTAAGAATCTTACACATATAAATGGTTAAAATACGAATATTTTTCACTTTCGCTTCCGGGCCATTTTGCACTCAAATTCCATAGGTGTTAACATATGAACTTTTTTGCCCATTGAGACAGGGTCGTTAACTCGATCTGAAAAGTTGTTTTCTCGTTTTAGTATCATATTTTTTGCCCATTGAGACAGGGTCGTTAACTCGATCTGAAAAGTTGTTTTCTCGTTTTAGTATCATAACATATCCACGTAAGATTTTCCTAAGCTTAAAATATGGAAGAAAAAAACATTTACTTTAGTATCATAACATATCCACGTAAGATTTTCCTAAGCTTAAAATATGGAAGAAAAAAACATTTACTCGTGTCGAAAAGACTTCACAACCTCTACCCTTACGAAAAGACCCTCGTGGAGGCACTTGAATCACTATGTGAAAAACCTATGTTTCTTTCGATGTTTTTCGACGAATCTGTAAGGAAACGCTCAAGTTTAAGAATCTTACACATATAAATGGTTAAAATACGAATTTTTTTCACTTTCGCTTCCGGGCCATTTTGCACTCAAATTCCATAGGTGTTAACATAGGAACTTTTTTGCCCATTGAGACAGGGTCGTTACCTCGATCTGAAAAGATGTTTTCTCGTTTTAGTATCATACCATATCCACTAAAGATTGTCCTAAGCTTAAAATATGGAAGAAAAAAAACATTTACTCGTGTCGAAAAGACTTCACAACCTCAACCCTTACGAAAAGACCCTCGTGGAGGCACCCGAATGGCTACGTGAAAAACCTTTGTTTCTTTCGATGTTTTTCGACGAATCTGTAAGGAAACGCTCAAGTTTAAGAGTCTTACACATATAAATGGTGAAAATACGACTTTTTTTCACTTTCGCTTCCGGGCCATTTTGCACTCAAAATCCATAGGTGTTAACATAGGAACTTTTTTGCCCATTGAGACAGGGTCGTTAACTCGATCTGAAAAGTTGTTTTCTCGTTTTAGTATCATACCATATCCACTAAAGATTGTTCTAAGCTTAAAATATGGAAGAAAAAAAACATTTACTCGTGTCGAAAAGACTTCACAACCTCAACCCTTACGAAAAGACCCTCGTGGAGGCACCCGAATCACTATGAGAAAAACCTTTGTTTCTTTCGAAGTTTTTCGACGAATATGTGAGGAAACGTTGAAGTTGATGTATCTTACACATATAAATGGTTAAAATACGAATTTTTTTCACTTTCTCTTCCGGGCCATTTTGCACTCAAATTCCATAGGTGTTAACATAGGAACTTTTTTGCCCATTGAGACAGGGTAGTTAACTCGATCTGAAAAGTTGTTTTCTCGTTTTAGTATCATACCATATCCACTAAAGATTGTCCTAAGCTTAAAATATGGAAGAAAAAAAACATTTACTCGTGTCGAAAAGACTTCACAACCTCAACCCTTACGAAAAGACCCTCGTGGTGGCACCCGAATCACTATGTGAAAAACCTTTGTTTCTTTCGATGTTTTTCGACGAATCTGTAAGGAAACGCTCAAGTTTATGAATCTTACACATATAAATGGTTAAAATACGAATTTTTTTCACTTTCGCTTCCGGACCAATATGCACTCAAACTCCATAGGTGTTAACATAGGAACTTTTTTCCCCTTTGAGACAGGGTAGTTAACTCGATCTGAAAAGTTGTTTTCTCGTTTTAGTATCATACCATATCCACTAAATATTGTCCTAAGCTTAAAATATTGAAGAAAAAAAACATTTACTCGTGTCGAAAAGACTTCACAATCTCAACCCTTACGAAAAGACCCTCGTGGAGGCACCCGAATCACTATGTGAAAAACCTTTGTTTCTTTCGATGTTTTTCGACGAATCTGTAAGGAAACGCTCAAGTTTATGAATCTTACACATATAAATGGTTAAAATACGAATTTTTTTCACTTTCGCTTCCGGACCAATATGCACTCAAATTCCATAGGTGTTAACATAGGAACTTTTTTCCCCTTTGAGACAGGGTAGTTAACTCGATCTGAAAAGTTGTTTTCTCGTTTTAGTATCATACCATATCCACTAAATATTGTCCTAAGCTTAAAATATTGAAGAAAAAAAACATTTACTCGTGTCGAAAAGACTTCACAATCTCAACCCTTACGAAAACACCCTCGTGGAGGCACCCGAATAACTATGAGAAAAACCTTTGTTTCTTTCGAAGTTTTTCGACGAAGCTGTGAGGAAACGCTCAAGTTTATGAATCTTACACATATAAATGGTTAAAATACGAATTTTTTT